>NC_084731.1:52303493-52603493 GCF_033978785.1 Entelurus aequoreus
TAGCTTGTGTCTTTGCAAACTTTACAAAAGATCATTTTTCTAGTAAAACTAACAAAGATACATGTCTCCAGGCATTATTACCCATTTTGCATGGGGTGTTTAGGAAATATGTTTAAATACATTTTTATTGCTTTTTTCGCATTATCTCAGGATTCTAAGATCATTACTTTCATATTGAGGAAAAAACTACTTTTTGTTTTTGCAAACCTTACAAACTCACATAAATACATTATTACAGACATTTTTAGACATGACACATGTTTGGTTTTGGAGTTATGTTTATATAACTTTTATATTTAGTATGACTGTTATACTGTCATATTGAATAAAAAAAACTAGCTTGTGTCTTTGCAAACTTTACAAAAGATCATTTTTCTAGTAAAACTAACAAAGATACATGTCTCCAGGCATTATTACCCATTTTGCATGGGTTGTTTAGGAATTATGTTTAAATACATTTTTATTGCTTTTTTCGCATTATCTCAGGATTCTAAAATCCTTACTTTCATATTGAGGAAAAAACTACTTTTTGTTTTTGCAAACCTTACAAACTCACATTAATACATTATTACAGGCATTTTTAGACATGACACATGTTTGGTTTCGGAGTTATGATTATATAACTTTCATATTTAGTATGACTGTTATACTGTCATATTGAATAAAAAAAACTAGCTTGTGTCTTTGATATCTTTACAAAAGATCATTTTTTTAAACTAACAACGTTACATGCATTATTAGCCATTTTGCATTTGTTGTTTAGGAGTTAGGTTTAAATACATTTTTATTGCTTATTCCCCATTATCTCAGGGTTCTAAGAACATTACAGTCAAGTAAAAAACTACTTTTTGTGTTTGCAAAATGTAAAACTCAGTAAAACTCCCAATGATTCATTATTTCAGGCATTATTAGCCATTTTTTTGTGTGGTTTATGAGTTATGTTTAAATAACTGTCATATTGAGTGTGATTTTGTCATTGTGAGTAAAACCTATTTTTTGTATTTGCAAACCTTACAAAAACAACCGATTCTAGGAAAACTCACATTGATACAATATTACAGGCATGTTTAGACATATTGCATGTTTGGTTTTGGAGTTATATTTATATAACCTGCTTTCTGAGCCGCCACCTTTGTGGTTTGCGTGTCCCACTGATCCAGGAACTATGTTGTCCGGGGGCTTCTATGGTCTCCCAAGACAAACAGGTCCTAGGTGAGGGATCAGACAAAGAGCAGCTCAAAGACCTTTATTAAAAGTACAATTGAGGACCTAGATTTTTTTCTCGCCCGGACGCAGGTCACCGTGGCTCCCCTGTGGAGCCAGGCCCAGAGGTGTGGCACGATGGCGATTGACGGGCCTGTCCCCATGGGGCCCAGCCGTGCTCAGCTCGAAGAGGCAACATGGATCCCCCCTCCAGGGCTCACCACTCATGGGCTGGGTCATAGAGGGTGCAGTGTGAGCTGGGCGGCAGACGAAGGCAGGGCACTTGGTGGTCCGATTATCGGCTACATAAGCTCGCTCTTGGGACATGGAACGTCACCTCGCTGGGAGGGAAGGAGCCTGAGCTGGTGCTTGAGGTGGAGACGTTCCCGGCTAGATATAGTTGGACTCACAGCAAGGGCTCTGGAACCTGTTCTCTCAGAGGGGCTGGACTGAGCTGAACTTTCATTAGTTGCAACGCCAGAGTGGAAGAGATTCCACACTGGCGTTGCAACTAATGAGAGGCTGGGGTGGCAATTCTTGTTGCCCCCTGGCTCAAAGCCTGCACGTTGGACTTTAAACCCAATAGACGAGATGGTAGCTTCCTTCAGCCTTCGGGTTGGGTGACGGGTCCTGACTGTTGTTTGTGTTTACACACCAAACAGCAGCTCAGAGTACCAGCTATTTTTGGATTCCCTTGAGGGAGTACTGGAGAGTGCTCCCTCGGGTGATTCCCTTGTTCTGCTGGTGGACTTCAACGCTATGTTGGCAACGACAGTGAAACCTGGAGAGTCGTGATTGGGAAAAATGGCCACCCGGATCTGAACCCAAGTGGTGCTTTGTTATTGGACTTTTGTGCTTGTCACGGATTGTCCATAACAAACACAATGTTCAAACATAAGGGTGTCCATATGTGCACTTGGCACAAGGACACCCTCGGCCGCATGATTGACTTTGTAGTTGTGTCATGGGATTTGCGGCCTCATGTTTTGGACACTCGGTGAAGAGAGGGGCAGAGCTTTATACCAACCACCACCTGGTGGTGAGCTGGCTCCGATGGTAGGGGAGGATGCCGGTCAGACCTGGCAGGCCCAAACGCATTGTAAGGGTCTGCTGGGAACACCTAGCAGAGTCTCCTGAAGAACTTTGAACATGTCCGGAAGAACTTTGAACATGTCACGAGGGAGGTGCTGGACATTGAGTCTGAGTGGACCATGTTCCGTTCCTCTCTTGTTGAGCCAGCTGATTGAAGCTGTGGCCGCAAGGTGTTTGGTGCCTGTCGTGGCGGTAATCCACCAGCAGTGAGGGATGCTGTCAAGCTGAAGAAAGAGCCACCGGGTCCTTTTGGCTCATGGGACTCAAGAGGCAGTGGGCATACCGACAGGCCAAGCGAGACCTCCTCAGTCCCACCAACACGTCTTCCTATGAGGAAACAGTGCCTGGGAAGTCTGTGGTGGGCTCTCCTATTTCTGGGGCTGAGGTTGCCAAGGTAGTTAAAAAAGCTCCTCCGTCCGGAGTTCCTTAAGGCTCTGGATGCTGTGGGGCAGTCTTGGTTGACAAGACTCTGCAACATTGCGTCTACATCGGGGGCGGTACCTCTGGATTGGCAGACCGGGGTGGTGGTTCCTCTCTTTAAGAAGGGGAACCGGAGGGTGTGTTCCAACTATCGTAGATCACACTCCTCAGCCTTCCCGGTAAGGTCTATTCATGTGTAATGGAGAGGAGGAACCTCGGATCCAGGACGAACAGTGTGGTTTTCGTCCTGGTCGTGGAACGGTAGACCAGCTCTATACTCTCGGCAGGGTCCTTGAGTGTGCATGGGAGTTTGCCCAACCACTCTACATAAGTTTTGTGGACTTGGAGAAGACATTCGACCTTGGCCCCCGGGAAATCCTGTGGGGAGTGCTCAGAGAGTATGGAGTATCGGCATGTCTGATTGTGGCGGGTGTCTCCCTGTATGATCAGTGTCAGAGCTTGGTCCGCATTGCCGGCAGTATGTCGGACCCCTTTCCAGTGAGGGTTGGACTCCGCCAAGGCTGCCCTTTGTCACCGATTCTGTTCATAACTTTAATGGACAGAATATCTAGGCGCAGTCATGGCTTTGAGGATCCCCTCAACGCCATGACTGCGCCTGGTTTGGTGGCTGCAGGATTAGGTCTCTGCTTTTTGCAGATGATGTGGTCCTGATGGCTTCAACTGGCCAAGATCTTCAGCTTTCATTGGATCGGTTCGCAGTGAAGCGACTTGGATGAGAATCAGCACCTCCAAGTCCGAGTCCATGGTTTCTCGCCCGGGAAAGGGTGGAGTGCCATCTCGAGGTTGGGAAAGAGATCTTGCCCCAAGTGAAGGAGTTCAAGTACCTAGGAGTCTTATTCACGAGTGAGGATAGAGTGGATTGTGAGATCTACAGGCGGATCGGTGCTGCGTCTTCAGTAATGAGGACGCTATATCGATCCGTTGTGGTGAAGAAGGAGCTGAGCCAGAAGGAAAAGCTTTCAATTTACCGGTCGATCAACGTTCCCATCCTCACCTATGGTCATGAGCTTTGGGTTATGACCGAAAGGACAAGGTCACGGGTACAAGCGGCCGGAATGAGTTTCCTCCGCCGGGTGGTAGGTCTCTCCCTTAGAGATAGGGTAAGAAGCTCTGTCATCTGGGAGGAACTCAGTGTAAAGCCGCTGCTCCTCCACATTGAGAGGAGCCAGATGAGGTGGTTCGGGCATCTGCTCAGGATGCCACCCGAACGCCTCCCTAGGTCCGAACGGCAGGAGGCCATGGGGAAGACCTAGGATACATTGGAAAGACTATGGCCTGGGAACGCCTGGGGATCCCCCGAGAAGAGCTGGACGAAGTGGCTGGGGAGAGGGAAGTCTGGGCTCTCTGCTTAGGCTGCTGCCACCGCAACCCGACCTCGGATAAGCGGAAGGAAATGGATGGATTTAGTATGACAGTTATACTGTCATATTGAGTGTGACAGTATACTGTCATAAAACCCAATTTTTGTATTTGCAAACCTGATTCTAGTAAAACTCACATCTATACAATATTACAGGCAATTTTGGACATAATGCACGTTTGGTTTTGGAGTTATGTTTATATAACTTTAATATATAGTATGACATCCATACTGTTATAATGAGTAAAAAAACTAACTTGTGTCCGTCATAAAACTCAATTTTTGTATTTGCAAACCTTACAAAAACAAATGATTCTAGTAAAACTCACATGGATTCAATATTACAGGCATTTTTAGACATTTTGCATGTTTGGTTTAGGAATCATGTTGGAATACATTTGTATTGCTTTTTTCACATTATCTCAGCATTTTAAGAACTTACTGTCATATTGAGTAAAAAAAAATGTTTGTGTTTGCAAGCCTTAAAAAAACAACCGATTCTAGTAAAACTCACATTGATACAATATTACAGGCATGTTTAGACATCTTGCATGTTTGGTTTTGGAGTTATGTTTATATAACCTGCTTTCTGAGCCGCCACCTTTGTGGTTTGCGTGTCCCACTGATCCTAGGAGCTATGTTGTCCGGGGGCTTCTATGCCCCCTGGTAGGGTCCCCCAAGACAAACAGGTCCTAGGTGAGGAATCAGACAAAGAGCAGCTCAAAGACCTTTATGAAAAGTACAAATCGAGGACCTAGATATTTTCTCGCCCGGACGCGGGTCACCGTGGCTCCCCTGTGGAGCCAGGCCCAGAGGTGGGGCACGATGGCGAGCGACTGGTGCCCATGGGGCCCAGCTCGAAGAGGCAACGTGGGTCCCCCCTGCAATAGGCTCACCACTCATGGGCTGGGTCATAGAGGTCGGGTGCAGTGTTAGCTGGGCGGAAGCCGAAGGCAGGGCACTTGGCGGTCCGATTATCGGCTACATAAGCTCGCTCTTGGGACGTGGAACGTCACCTCGCGAGGTGGAGAAGTTCCCGGCTAGATAAAGCTGGACTCACTTCGACGCACAGCAAGGGCTCTGGAACCTGTTCTCTCAAGAGGGGTTGGACTCTCTTCCACTCTGGCGTTGCAAGTAATGAGAGGCTGGGTTGGCAATTCTTGTTGCCCCCCAGCTCAAAGCCTGCACGTTGGACTTAACCCAGAAGACGAGATGGTAGCTTCCCTCCGCTTTCGGGTTGGGTGACGGGTCCTGACTGTTGTTGGTGTTTACGCACCAAACAGCAGCTCAGAGTACCCACTCTTTTTGGATTCCCTTGAGAGTGCTCCCTCGGGTGATTTCTTTGTTCTGCTGGGGGTCTTCAACGCTCATGTTGGCAACGACTTTGAAACCTGGAGAGTCGTGATTGGGAAAAATGGCCACCCGGATCTGAACCCAAGTGGTGCTTTGTTATTGGACTTTTGTGCTCGTCACGGATTGTCCATAACAAACACAATGTTCAAACATAAGGGTGTCCATATGTGCACTTGACACCAGGACACCCTCGGCCACAGTTCCATTATTGACTTTGTAGTTGTGTCATGGGATTTGCGGCCTCATGTTTTGGACACTCGGGTGAAGAGAGGGGCGAGCTTTCTACCGATCACCACCTGGTGAGCTGGCTCCGATGGTGGGGTAGGATCCCGGACAGACCTGGCAGGCCCAAACGCATTGTGAGAGTCTTTTGGGAATGCCTAGCAGAGTCTCCTGTCAGAGAGAGTTTCTTTTTCTACCTCCGGAGGAACTTTGAACATGTCACAAAGGAGGTGCTGGACATTGAGTCTGAATGGATCATGTTCCGTGCCTCTCTTGTCAAGCCAGCTGATTGGAGCTGTGGCCGCAAGGTGTTTGGTGCCTGTCGTGGCGGTAATCCTAGAACCCGCTGGTGGGATGCCGTCAAGCTGAAGAAAGAGCTTATCTGGTCCTTTTGGCTCATGGGACTCCAGAGGCAGCGGGCATACCGACAGGCCAAGCAGTGCCTGGGGAATCTGTGGTGGGCTCTCCTATTTCTGGGGCTGAGGTTGCCAAGGTAGTTAAAAAGCTCCTCGGTGGCAAGGCCCCGGGGGTGGATGAGCTCCTTAAGGCTCTGGATTCTGTGGGGATGTTTTAGTTGACAAGACTCTGCAACATCGCGTGGACATCAGGGGCGGTACCTCTGGATTGGCAGACCGGGGTGGTGGTTCCTCTCTTTAAGAAGGGGAACCGGAGAGTGTGTTCCAACTATCGTAGATGACACTCCTCAGCCTTCCCGGTAAGGTCTATTCATGTGTACTGGAGAGGAGGAACCTCAGATCCAGGACGAACAGTGTGGTTTTCGTCCTGGTCGTGGAACGGTAGACCAGATCTATACTCTCGGCAGGGTCCTTCAGTGTGCATGGGAGTTTGTCCAACCAGTCTACATGTGCTTTGTGGACTTGGAGAAGACATTCGACCGTGGCCACCCCGGGAAGTCCTGTGGGGAGTGCTCAGAGAGTATGGGGTATCGGCATGTCTGATTGTGGCGGGTCGCTCCCTGTATGATCAGTGTCAGAGCTTGGTCCGCATTGCCAGCAGTAAGTCGGATCCCTTTCCAGTGAGGGTTGGAACGGAGTCCAACCCTCGTGTTGGCTGCCCTTTGTCACCAAATGTGTTCATACATTTTATGGACAGAATTTCTAGGCGCAGTCATGGCGTTGAGGGGATCCGGTTTGGTGGCTGCAGGATTAGGTCTCTCCTTTTTGCAGATGATGTGGTCCTTATGGCTTTAACTGGCCAGGATCTTCAGCTCTCATTGGATTGGTTCGCAGCCGAGTGTGAAGCGACTGGGATGAGAATCAGCACCTCCAAGTCCAAGGTTCTCGCCCGGGAAAGGGTGGAGTGCCATCTCGAGGTTGGGCAGGAGATCTTGCCCCAAGTGGATGAGTTCAAGTACCTGGAGTCTTGTTCATGAGTGAGGGAAGAGTGGATCGTGAGATGCACAGGCTGATCGGTGCGGCGTCTTCAGTAATGAGGACGCTATATTGATTCGTTGTGGTAAGAAGGAGCTGCGCCAGAAGGAAAAGCTCTCAATTTACCGGTCAATCTACTTTCCCATCCTCACCTATGGTCATGAGCTTTGGGTTATGACCGGAAGGACAAGATCACGGGTACAAGCGGCCGAAATGAGTTTTCTCCCCTGGGTGGCGGGTCTCTCCCTTACTGTAAGAATTTTCACCGTTTAATTACAGTAACCTACTGGCAGCTAATGGTTCCAGTATAAAACTGTTTTTCTACAGCACACATACTGTGATTTATCACTACAGTTTATTACTCTAAAAAGTATCACAGTACTGTGCTGTATCAAATATACGCTTCACAGCATAATACTGTCATCTGTTTAGCGGCATTACACTGTTATTTTAGTGTATCTACTGTAATATCCATTAACAGTTAATTACAGTAAAATAATTGTAAGCACTATAGACTGAGCTTTACAGTATAATGCCACTAGAAGTTAATGAGTTGAACTTTTAATTTTTCAAAATCAAAACCCCTGCAATCTGCTGGCATAAAAATGACTGGAGAAATGGCCTTGCAAGATTATGTTTTTATTAACCAATTATTTTAAAGTGCATCAAATACATTCAATGTACATTTAGTGCATTATTCTTATTTTCAGTAAAGCATTTTAACATTTATAACATGTCCACTTAATTTCTAACTGGAGACAAAACACTGAACACGAGTCCAGTGTTTAGTTGTCGGCTACATAAAGCCCCACTCAAAGTCTGTGAGATGTTTTATAAGGGTGGCTACGTGAGGATTTACAGTTGCTGCCTTTTTCTGGACCAGCTTCCCGGTCTTCTTGGACACCACCTTTCCCTGGCTAGCCTTTGTTCCCCTCTCAGGGTGAACGCCAATGAATCGCCTAAAAAAGAGAGAAAGCATAATAGATATTCTGTTGTGATTGAAGATTACTTGCAGTCGATACAGAACCCCCCTCACATTGTTATTTAGGAATATGCACTGCACAAATATTAATATCAATTTTAGGATATATGTGAGCCTATACCATAACCACAGCTGTAGATGAGTGAATGCTCTAAAACCCATTAAGACAAATTCAGAGAGGAAGACAATGCTAAAGCCTCCCCAATCCCTCTCTCTATTTATGTTTTCTCTCCATCTACGGGACCGTGTATTTACGCTGATGTTTCCTGCTTTCACCCATTTAACATATCGTTACCTGCTCATTACCTATCTTCTCTGCATCCTGGGGTCACACTGGTGCTTCTTGCCTTTACCCATTCAACATATCTTTACCTGCACATTACCTACCTTCCCTGCATCCTTGGGTCACACTGGTGCTTCTTTCTTTCACCATACAACATATCTTCACCTGCACATACCTACCTTGCTGCATGGCCTCGACCACACCTGCGCTTCCTTCTTTCACCCATTCAACATACCTTCACCCGCACATTACCTACCTTCCCTGCATAGTGGGGTCACACTGGTGCTTCCTGCCTTTACCCATTCAACATATCTTCACCCGCACATTACCTACTTGCTCTGCATTCTCGGGTCAAGCTGGTGCTTCCTGCCATCATCCAGTCAACATATCTTTACCTGCAAATTACCTACTTTTTCTGCATCCTGGGGTCAAACAGGTGCTTCCTTCTTTGACGCAGTCAACATATCTTTACCTGCACATTACCTACCTTCTCTGTATCCTAGAGTCAAACTGGTGCTTCAGTCCCTAATAAGAAGGTCCACAAAGGAACAGAAGAGTCATTGATTTAAGGCACAAAATTGGGGAAATGACAAGTCAAATTCCTGAACAGAGGTGAGAAATATAAAATAAAATATCCTAACAGTATTTTAACAGTATCAAGAGGATTTACCTTTGAACAAATTCCAATGTCCGAGGACCTTCCTCTTGGTATTCCAAGTTGAACACAAAGTAGGTGGCAAGAAGGGCAGCAAGCCCTGAGATTAAGCTAGGTTGCACGCCTTTGCAGATGACATCACCTTCCATGCTGATCATCCAGCAACTGGTACAGTCAAGAAATGCAGTTTATGTTCCTAAACAGTATCCAATATGGGTAGCATTTTAAAAGTATTTGGAATGGCCACCTCACTCGCTCTCTCTTTACTCTGTTTACATCTAGTCTCCTAAGGCAGTGGTTCTCAAATGGGGGTACGCATACTCCTGGGGGTACTTGAAGGTATGCCAAGGGGTACGTGAGATTTTTTTTAAATATTCTAAAAATAGCAACAATTCAAAAATCCTTCATAAATATATTTATTGAATAATACTTCGACAAAATATGAATGTAAGTTCATAAACTGAACAACTAATCAAGTAGGCTATTCCATTCATTACCATAAAGCCAGAGTTTCCCCCATGCCATGATGGTTTGACCCTACCTGGCGGTGCCACACGGCACCAACTGTCAATCAACTATCCATGTAGAAAACAATGGAGGCTTGGTTAAAGCGTAGTGGACATGTTCCATAAATATTGATGTTAAAGATTTCTTTTTTTGTGAAGAAATGTTGAGAATGAAGTTCATGAATCCAGATGGATCGCTATTGCAATCCCCAAAGAGGGCACTTTAAGTTGATTACTTCTATGTGTAAAAATGTTTATTTATAATTGAATCACTTGGTTATTTTTCAACAAGTTTTTAGTTATTTTTATATCTTTTTTTCCAAATAGTTCAAGAAAGACCACAACAAATGAGCAATATTTTGCACTGTTATACAATTCAATAAATCAGAAACTGATGACATAGTGCTGTATTTTACTTCTTTATCTCTTTTTTTCAACCAAAAATGCTTTGCTCTGATTAGGGGGTACTTGAATTTAAAAAATGTTCACAGGGGTACATCACTGAAAAAAGGTTGAGAACCACTGTCCTAAGGCAGTGGTTCTCAACCTTTTTTCAGTGCTATGAACATTTTTTTAATGCAAGTAGACCTCCATGTCTTCATAACAGGAATATCCTGAATTCTCAAGTTGCATATCACAATAGTCATCATCAGTGTTAATAACACAAGAGCTGCTTGGATTTGCTGTTGATCAAGTCAAACTTTGTTCAGTATAGCCGTAGTGCTTCCTTGACACGTGCGATGTGAAAGTAGACTTAACTGTAAATCTTTTTTCACATTGACTGAAGGGGCACGTAACTGTCCTACCTTCGGTAATATGACTTTTCAAATGCAGGAGAAAGGCCCGTATATCAGCGCACTTCGCGCTACATGAGACAATATTACAAGGTAAACCTTCTGCGCTATACATATCAGTCCTACTCTTGCCATATTTATGACGACGGCTGTGAGTTTTGAAGGCTAAGAAGTTGGAAAAAACTCTTGTGCATTTAGGGAAAGCACACTTAAACAATGCATTAGGCATACAACTATGACTTCGCATGTGTCTAACATACGCAAATACATTGCTGCAAGTCGTAGCACATATGTTGCAAGTTATCATCTTTTATGATGACTATGACAAAAAAGAAGAAAACTTAGCTAGCTAGCATGCGGCGGTACATGCGCGTGGTCAACGATAGTGTCTGTGATGCTGACTGTGACGCTATGTCATTTCGGACTTTATAAATATATATATAAAGTAATTCAAACAGAAAATGACACATCAAGGTACAAGTGACTCTTACCTTGTTATCAAAAACACACGATGCAGTAGGATGGATTTAGCAGGGTCGGCCAGGTGAAATGAAGCTCGGTTGGACGAATTGTGGGCGGACGCAAGAAACAAGTCTGAAAAATACTGAATTACACTGTAGGTTTTACAGTAACTTACTGCTGGTCGATATTTTTTGAAAAATGCAACAAAATTTACAGTACTTAACTGCATTTAAGAAGAACATGATAGGTTGATTGGCAACACTAAATTGGCCCTAGTGTGTGAATGTGAGTGTGAATGTTGTCTGTCTATCTGTGTTGGCCCTGCGATGAGGTGGCGACTAGTCCAGGGTGTACCCCGCCTTCCGCCCGATTGTAGCTGAGATAGGCTCCAGCGACCCCGAAGGGAATAAGCGGTAGAAAGTGGATGGATGGATGGAGTATATAACTGTAATTTAATTTTTTATTTTTACAGTAATTTTTTACAGTGAAGGTCATGGGTGTCAAACTCTGGCCCGTGGGCCAAATTTGGCCCAACGTGTAATTTGACTTGGCCCTTGAGGCAATATCAAATTAACACTAAAGCTGGACCGTCGATTATACATTGCGGCAGTGCCGCGGTAACACCACATTCACCGCTACTTTTAATACTTGCCAACCCTCCCGGGAGTGACTCCAGCACTCCTCCCGATTTTTTTTTTTTTTTTTTTTTTTTCAGCTAGTCAAACGAGTGCCGGCCCAGTTTCATGTCAGTGCAGCTTCTGCACCCACACACAATTGAATGCAACGCATACTTCATCAACAGCGATACAGGTTACACTGACGGTAGCCAAATAAAAAACTTTAACACTTTTAGAAATATACGCCACACTGTGAATCCACACCAAACAAGAATGACAAACACATTTCGGGAGAACATCCGCACCGTAACACAACATAAACACAACACAACAAATACCCAGAACCCTTTGTAGCACTAAATCTTCCGAGACGCTACAAGGTGTGTGTGTGTGTGTGTGGTAGCGGGGGTGTATTTTGTAGCGTCCCGAAAGAGTTAGTGCTGCAAAAGATTCTGGGTATTTGTTCTTTTGTGTTTATGTTGTGTTACGGTGCGGATGTTCTCCCGAAAAGTGTTTTTTATTTTTGTTTGGTGTGGGTTCACAGTGTGGCGTATATTTCTAACAGTGTTAAAGTTTTTTATACTGGCACCCTCAGTGTAACCTGTATCGCTGTTGATGAAGTATGCGCTGCATTCATTTGTGTATGCGTGCTGAAGCTGCACATATCTTGTGACTGGGTCTGAAAGATGTTAGAATCGGGTGTACGAGATATGACTGTTGATCACCTTGTCCGATAATGAAAGTTGCCTCAGCTCAAAGCCTGAGCCCCGACATTAAATAACTAGCATCTAAAAAAAGATGCCAGGTATCTGGCTTGGGCACATCAAATTAGATCAGTGTGTTGCAAACTGAGCAGTTTAAAGTCCTGAATGGTTGTTTTATTCATTGTTATTTTATTTTCAAATTTATTAGCCTGTGGAAAAAGTTAATGTTGATATTTACCTCAGAAGGCTGCAAATAGAAAAGAGGCATTCAATTTTTAATTAAATTATATTTGATATGCAATTGATATTTTTTAATTATTATTATTATTATTTGAAACTCCATTTTGCATGTCACTATAAAGTTATATAAGCCTTGCTTGTTCAATATTCAATGCAAAACTTGTTTGGGTCCCTATTAAAAGGTTAATTTGTTCAACCTTGGCCCGCGGCTTTGTTCAGTTTTAAACTTTGGCCCACTCTGTATTTGAGTTTGACACCCCTGGTGAAGGTGAAGCTCTGTCATCCTGGAGGCCACGGGGAAGACCCAGGACACATTGGGAACACTATGTCTCCCGGCTGGCCTGGGAACGCCTCGGGATCCCCTGAGAAAAGGTCCTAGGTGAGGGATCAGACAAAGAGCAGCTCAAAGACCTTTATGAAAAGTACAAATCGAGGACCTAGATTTTTTCTCGCCCAGGCGCAGGTCACCGTGGCTCCCCTGTGGAGCCAGGCGCAGAGGTGGGGCACGATGGCGAGCGACTGGTGGCCGGGCCTGTCTCCATGGGGCCCTGCCGGGCTCAGCTCGAAGAGGCAACGTGGGTCAACCCTCCAATGGGCTCACCACTCATGGGCCCATTGAGGTCATAGAGGTCGGATGCAGTGTGAACTGGGCGGCAGCCGAAGGCAGGGCACTTGGCGGTCCGATTATCGGCTACATAAGCTCGCTCTTGGGACGTGGAACGTCAACTCGCTGGGAGGGAAAGAGCCTGAGCTGGTGCGCCAGGTGAAGAAGTTCCGGCTAGATATAGTTGGACTCACTTCGACGCACAGCAAGGGCTCTGGAACCTGTTCTCTCAAGAGGGGCTGGACTCTCTTCCACTCTGGCGTTGCAAGCAATGAGAGGCTGGGGTGGCAATTGTTGTTGCTCAAAGCCTGCACGTTGGACTTTAACCCAGTAGACGAGATGGTAGCTTCCCTCCGCCTTCGGGTTGGGTGACGGGTCCTGACTGTTGCTTGTGTTTACGCACCAAACAGCAGCTCAGAGTACCCACTCTTTTTGGATTCCCTTGAGGGAGTACTGGAGAGTGCTCCCTCGGGTGATTCCCTTGTTCTGTTGGGGGACTTCAATGCTCATGTTGGCAAGGACAGTGAAACCTGGAGAGTCGTGATTGGGAAAAATGGCCACCCGGATCTCAACCCAAGTGGTGCTTTGTTATTGGACTTTTGTGCTCGTCACGGATTGTCCATAACAAACACAATGTTCAAACATAAGGAAGAACTTTGAACATGTCACGAGGGAGGTGCTGGACATTGAGTCTGAGTGGACCATGTTCCGTGCCTCTCTTGTCGAGTCTGCTGATTGGAGCTGTGGCCGCAAGGTGTTTGGTGCCTGTCGTGGCGGTAATCCTAGAACTCGCTGGTGGCCACCAGCAGTGAGGGATGCCGTCAAGCTGAAGAAAGAGCCTATCGGGTCCTTTTGGCTCATGGGACTCCAGAGGCAGCGGGCATAGCGACAGGCCAAGCAGTGCCTGGGGAATCTGTGGTGGACTCTCCTATTTCTGGGGGCTTAGGTTGCCTAGGTAGTTAAAAAGCTCCTCTGTGGCAAGGCCCCGGTGGTGGATGAGTTCCTTAAGGCTCTGGATACTGTGGGGCTGTCTTGGTTGACAAGACTCTGCAACATCGCGTGAACATTGGGGGCGGTACCTCTGGATTGGCAGACCGGGGTGGTGGTTCCTCTCTTTAAGAAGGGGAACCGGAGGGTGTGTTCCAACTATCGTGAAACACACTCCTCAGCCTTCCCGGTAAGGTCTATTCATGTGTACTGGAGAGGAGGAAACTCGGATCCAGGACGAACAGTGTGGTTTTCGTCCTGGTCGTGGAACGGTAGACCAGGTCTATACTCTCGGCAGGGTCCTTGAGTGTGAAGCGACTGGGATGAGAATCAGCACCTCCAAGTCCAAGTCCATGGTTCTCGCGCAGGAAAGGGTCGAGTGCCATCTCCAGGTTGGGGAGGAGATCTTGCCCCAAGTGGAGGAGTTCAAGTACCTAGGAGTCTTGTTCACGAGTGAGGATAGAGTGGATCGAGAGATCCACAGGCGGATTGGTGCGGCGTCTTCAGTATTGAGGACGCTATATCGATCCGTTGTGGTGAAGAAGGAGCTGAGCCAGAAGGAAAAGCTCTCAATTTACCGTCGATCTACGTTCCCAGCTTTGGGTTATGACCGAAAGGACAAGCGGCCGAAATGCGTTTCCTCTGCCGGGTGGTGGGTCTCTCCCTTAGAGACAGGGTGAGAAGCTCTGTCATCCGGGAGGAACTCAAAGTAAAGCCGCTGCTCCTCCACATTGAGAGGAGGCATGAGGTGGTTCGGGCATCTGCTCAGGATGCCACCCGAACGCCTCTAGGGAGGTGTGGCAGGAGGCCACGGGGAAGACCTAGGACACATTGGAAAGGCTATGTCCCCGGCTGGCCTGGGAACGCCTCGGAATACCCCGAGAAGAGCTGGACGAAGTGGCTGGGGAGAGGGAAATCTGGGATTTTCTGCTCAGGCTGCTGCCCCCGCAACCCGACCTCGGATAAGCGGAAGAAAATGGATCGATTTAGAATGACAGTTATACTGTCAGATTGAGTACAAAAACTAACTAAACCTTACACAATATAATGTTTCTAGTAAAACTCACAAAGATACATATCTCCAGGCATTATTAGCCATTTTGCATGTGTGGTTTAGGAGTTATGTTTAAATAAATAACTGTCAGATTGAGTGTGACAGTAAACTGTCATAGTGAGTAAAACCCTTATTTTGTATTTGCAAACTTTACAAAAACAACTAAATCTAGTTAAACTCACACAGATACAATATTACAGGCATTTTTAGACACAATGCATGTTTGGTTTTAGAGTAATGTTTATCTAACTTTCATATTTAGTAAGACAGTTATACCGTCATATTGAATAAAAAAAACAACTAACTTGTGTCTTTGCAAACCTTACAAAATACCATTTTTCTAGTAAAACTAACTAAGATACATGCTCCAGGCATTATTAGCTATTTTGCATGTGTTGTTTGAGTTATGTTTAAATAACTGTCATATTGAGTGTGACAGTATACTGTCATAAAACCCAATTTTTGTATTTGCAACCCTGATTCTGGTAAAACTCACATATATACAATATTACAGGCAGTTTTGGACATAATGCATGTTTGGTTTTGGTTTTGGAGTTATGTTTATATAACTTTCATATATAGTATGACAGCTAAACTGTTATATTGAGTAAAAAAACTAACTTGTGTTTGTCATAAAACCCAATTTTTGTATTAGCAAACCATACAACTGATTCAAATAAAACTCACATGGATTCAATATTACAGGCATTTTCAGACATTTTGCATGTTTGGTTTAGGAATTATGTTGTAATACATTTGTATTGCTTTTTTCACATTATCTCAGGATTTTTAGAACATTACTGTCATATTGAGTAAAAAAATAATTTTTGTGTTTGCAAGCCTTAAAAAAAGCATATGTTTCCAGTAAAACTCCCAAAGATGCATTATTTCAGGCATTATTAGCCATTTTTCAGGTGTAGTTTAGGAGTTATGTAACTGTCATATTGAGTGTGGCGTTATACTGTCATAGTGAGTTAAAAAAACTAACTTGTGTCTTTGCAAACCTTACAAAAGAAAATGTTTCTAGCAACACTCACAAAGATAATTTTTTTCACGCTATTAGACATGTTTCATGTGTATTTAGGAGTTATAATTAAATAACTTTCATATTGAGTGTTAAAGTTATAATGTCATTATGTGTAAAACCTAATTTTTGTATTTGCAAACCTTACAAAAACAATTGATTCTAGTAAAACGTACATAGATTCAATATTACAGGCATTTTTAGACAATTTACATGTTTGGTTTAAAAGTTGTGTTTGAATACATTTGTATTGCTTTTTTCGCATTATCTCAGGATTCTAAGATCATTACTTTCATATTGAGGAAAAAACTACTTTTTGTTTTTGCAAACCTTACAAACTCACATAAATACATTATTACAGACATTTTTAGACATGACACATGTTTGGTTTTGGAGTTATGTTTATATAACTTTTATATTTAGTATGACTGTTATACTGTCATATTGAATAAAAAAAACTAGCTAATGTCTTTGCAAACTTTACAAAAGATCATTTTTCTAGTAAAACTAACAAAGATACATGTCTCCAGGCAATATTACCCATTTTGCAAGGGTTGTTTAGGAAATATGTTTAAATACATTTTTATTGCTTTTTTAGCATTATCTCAGGATTCTAAGATCATTACTTTCATATTGAGGAAAAAACTACTTTTTGTTTTTGCAAACCTTACAAACTCACATAAATACATTATTACAGACATTTTTAGACATGACACATGTTTGGTTTTGGAGTTATGTTTATATAACTTTTATATTTAGTATGACTGTTATACTGTCATATTGAATAAAAAAAACTAGCTTGTGTCTTTGCAAACTTTACAAAAGATCATTTTTCTAGTAAAACTAACAAAGATACATGTCTCCAGGCATTATTACCCATTTTGCATGGGGTGTTTAGGAAATATGTTTAAATACATTTTTATTGCTTTTTTCGCATTATCTCAGGATTCTAAGATCATTACTTTCATATTGAGGAAAAAACTACTTTTTGTTTTTGCAAACCTTACAAACTCACATAAATACATTATTACAGACATTTTTAGACATGACACATGTTTGGTTTTGGAGTTATGTTTATATAACTTTTATATTTAGTATGACTGTTATACTGTCATATTGAATAAAAAAAACTAGCTTATGTCTTTGCAAACTTTACAAAAGATCATTTTTCTAGTAAAACTAACAAAGATACATGTCTCCAGGCATTATTAACCATTTTGCATGGGTTGTTTAGGAATTATGTTTAAATACATTTTTATTGCTTTTTTCGCATTATCTCAGGATTCTAAGATCATTACTTTCATATTGAGGAAAAAACTACTTTTTGTTTTTGAAAACCTTACAAACTCACATAAATACATTATTACAGACATTTTTAGACATGACACATGTTTGGTTTTGGAGTTATGTTTATATAACTTTTATATTTAGTATGACTGTTATACTGTCATATTGAATAAAAAAAACTAACTTGTGTCTTTGCAAACTTTACAAAAGATCATTTTTCTAGTAAAACTAACAAAGATACATGTCTCCAGGCATTATTACCCATTTTGCATGGGGTGTTTAGGAAATATGTTTAAATACATTTTTATTGCTTTTTTCGCATTATCTCAGGATTCTAAGATCATTACTTTCATATTGAGGAAAAAACTACTTTTTGTTTTTGCAAACCTTACAAACTCACATAAATACATTATTACAGACATTTTTAGACATGACACATGTTTGGTTTTGGAGTTATGTTTACATAACTTTTATATTTAGTATGACTGTTATACTGTCATATTGAATAAAAAAAACTAGCTTATGTCTTTGCAAACTTTACAAAAGATCATTTTTCTAGTAAAACTAACAAAGATACATGTCTCCAGGCATTATTACCCATTTTGCATGGGTTGTTTAGGAATTATGTTTAAATACATTTTTATTGCTTTTTTCGCATTATCTCAGGATTCTAAGATCATTACTTTCATATTGAGGAAAAAACTACTTTTTGTTTTTGCAAACCTTACAAACTCACATAAATACATTATTACAGACATTTTTAGACATGACACATGTTTGGTTTTGGAGTTATGTTTATATAACTTTTATATTTAGTATGACTGTTATACTGTCATATTGAATAACAAAAACTAGCTTGTGTCTTTGCAAACTTTACAAAAGATCATTTTTCTAGTAAAACTAACAAAGATACATGTCTCCAGGCATTATTACCCATTTTGCATGGGGTGTTTAGGAAATATGTTTAAATACATTTTTATTGCTTTTTTTGCATTATCTCAGGATTCTAAGATCATTACTTTCATATTGAGGAAAAAACTACTTTTTGTTTTTGCAAACCTTACAAACTCACATAAATACATTATTATAGGCAATTTTAGACATGACACACGTTTGGTTCTGGAGTTATGTTTATATAACTTTCATATTTAGTATGACTGTTATACTGTCTTATTGAATAAAAACAACTAGCTAGTGTCTTTGCAAACTTTACAAAAGATCATTTTTCTAGTAAAACTAACAAAGATACATGTCTCCAGGCAATATTACCCATTTTGCAAGGGTTGTTTAGGAAATATGTTTAAATACATTTTTATTGCTTTTTTAGCATTATCTCAGGATTCTAAGATCATTACTTTCATATTGAGTAAAAAACTACTTTTTGTTTTTGCAAACCTTACAAACTCACATAAATACATTATTACAGACATTTTTAGACATGACACATGTTTGGTTTTGGAGTTATGTTTATATAACTTTTATATTTAGTATGACTGTTATACTGTCATATTGAATAAAAAAACTAGCTTGTGTCTTTGCAAACTTTACAAAAGATCATTTTTCTAGTAAAACTAACAAAGATACATGTCTCCAGGCATTATTACCCATTTTGCATGGGTTGTTTAGGAATTATGTTTAAATACATTTTTATTGCTTTTTTCGCATTATCTCAGGATTCTAAAATCCTTACTTTCATATTGAGGAAAAAACTACTTTTTGTTTTTGCAAACCTTACAAACTCACATTAATACATTATTACAGGCATTTTTAGACCTTACACATGTTTGGTTTCGGAGTTATGATTATATAACTTTCATATTTAGTATGACTGTTATACTGTCATATTGAATAAAAAAAACTAGCTTGTGTCTTTGATATCTTTACAAAAGATCATTTTTTTAAACTAACAACGTTACATGCATTATTAGCCATTTTGCATTTGTTGTTTAGGAGTTAGGTTTAAATACATTTTTATTGCTTTTTCCCCATTATCTCAGGGTTCTAAGAACATTACAGTCAAGTAAAAAACTACTTTTTGTGTTTGCAAAATGTAAAACTCAGTAAAACTCCCAATGATTCATTATTTCAGGCATTATTAGCCATTTTTTGGTGTGGTTTATGAGTTATGTTTAAATAACTGTCATATTGAGTGTGATTTTGTCATTGTGAGTAAAACCTATTTTTTGTATTTGCAAACCTTACAAAAACAACCGATTCTAGGAAAACTCACATTGATACAATATTACAGGCATGTTTAGACATATTGCATGTTTGGTTTTGGAGTTATATTTATATAACCTGCTTTCTGAGCCGCCACCTTTGTGGTTTGCGTGTCCCACTGATCCAGGAACTATGTTGTCCGGGGGCTTCTATGGTCTCCCAAGACAAACAGGTCCTAGGTGAGGGATCAGACAAAGAGCAGCTCAAAGACCTTTATTAAAAGTACAATTGAGGACCTAGATTTTTTTCTCGCCCGGACGCAGGTCACCGTGGCTCCCCTGTGGAGCCAGGCCCAGAGGTGTGGCACGATGGCGATTGACGGGCCTGTCCCCATGGGGCCCAGCCGTGCTCAGCTCGAAGAGGCAACATGGATCCCCCCTCCAGGGCTCACCACTCATGGGCTGGGTCATAGAGGGTGCAGTGTGAGCTGGGCGGCAGCCGAAGGCAGGGCACTTGTCGGTCCGATTATCGGCTACATAAGCTCGCTCTTGGGACATGGAACGTCACCTCGCTGGGAGGGAAGGAGCCTGAGCTGGTGCTTGAGGTGGAGACGTTCCCGGCTAGATATAGTTGGACTCACAGCAAGGGCTCTGGAACCTGTTCTATCAGAGGGGCTGGACTGAGCTGAACTTTCATTAGTTGCAACGCCAGAGTGGAAGAGATTCCACACTGGCGTTGCAACTAATGAGAGGCTGGGGTGGCAATTCTTGTTGCCCCCTGGCTCAAAGCCTGCACGTTGGACTTTAAACCCAATAGACGAGATGGTAGCTTCCTTCAG
Organism: Entelurus aequoreus; assembly: GCF_033978785.1. Classification (NCBI taxonomy): domain Eukaryota; kingdom Metazoa; phylum Chordata; class Actinopteri; order Syngnathiformes; family Syngnathidae; genus Entelurus; species Entelurus aequoreus. Next base: position 52,323,753 of record NC_084731.1, read on the forward strand.
CCTTCGGGTTGGGTGACGGGTCCTGACTGTTGTTTGTGTTTACACACCAAACAGCAGCTCAGAGTACCAGCTATTTTTGGATTCCCTTGAGGGAGTACTGGAGAGTGCTCCCTCGGGTGATTCCCTTGTTCTGCTGGTGGACTTCAACGCTATGTTGGCAACGACAGTGAAACCTGGAGAGTCGTGATTGGGAAAAATGGCCACCCGGATCTGAACCCAAGTGGTGCTTTGTTATTGGACTTTTGTGCTTGTCACGGATTGTCCATAACAAACACAATGTTCAAACATAAGGGTGTCCATATGTGCACTTGGCACAAGGACACCCTCGGCCGCATGATTGACTTTGTAGTTGTGTCATGGGATTTGCGGCCTCATGTTTTGGACCCCCTGCAATAGGCTCACCACTCATGGGCTGGGTCATAGAGGTCGGGTGCAGTGTTAGCTGGGCGGAAGCCGAAGGCAGGGCACTTGGCGGTCCGATTATCGGCTACATAAGCTCGCTCTTGGGACGTGGAACGTCACCTCGCGAGGTGGAGAAGTTCCCGGCTAGATAAAGCTGGACTCACTTCGACGCACAGCAAGGGCTCTGGAACCTGTTCTCTCAAGAGGGGTTAGACTCTCTTCCACTATGGCGTTGCAAGTAATGAGAGGCTGGGTTGGCAATTCTTGTTGCCCCCCGGCTCAAAGCCTGCACGTTGGACTTAACCCAGAAGACGAGATGGTAGCTTCCCTCCGCTTTCGGGTTGGGTGACGGGTCCTGACTGTTGTTGGTGTTTACGCACCAAACAGCAGCTCAGAGTACCCACTCTTTTTGGATTCCCTTGAGAGTGCTCCCTCGGGTGATTTCTTTGTTCTGCTGGGGGTCTTCAACGCTCATGTTGGCAACGACTTTGAAACCTGGAGAGTCGTGATTGGGAAAAATGGCCACCCGGATCTGAACCCAAGTGGTGCTTTGTTATTGGACTTTTGTGCTCGTCACGGATTGTCCATAACAAACACAATGTTCAAACATAAGGGTGTCCATATGTGCACTTGACACCAGGACACCCTCGGCCACAGTTCCATTATTGACTTTGTAGTTGTGTCATGGGATTTGCGGCCTCATGTTTTGGACACTCGGGTGAAGAGAGGGGCGAGCTTTCTACCGATCACCACCTGGTGAGCTGGCTCCGATGGTGGGGTAGGATCCCGGACAGACCTGGCAGGCCCAAACGCATTGTGAGAGTCTTTTGGGAATGCCTAGCAGAGTCTCCTGTCAGAGAGAGTTTCTTTTTCTACCTCCGGAGGAACTTTGAACATGTCACAAAGGAGGTGCTGGACATTGAGTCTGAATGGATCATGTTCCGTGCCTCTCTTGTCAAGCCAGCTGATTGGAGCTGTGGCCGCAAGGTGTTTGGTGCCTGTCGTGGCGGTAATCCTAGAACCCGCTGGTGGGATGCCGTCAAGCTGAAGAAAGAGCTTATCTGGTCCTTTTGGCTCATGGGACTCCAGAGGCAGCGGGCATACCGACAGGCCAAGCAGTGCCTGGGGAATCTGTGGTGGGCTCTCCTATTTCTGGGGCTGAGGTTGCCAAGGTAGTTAAAAAGCTCCTCGGTGGCAAGGCCCCGGGGGTGGATGAGCTCCTTAAGGCTCTGGATTCTGTGGGGATGTTTTAGTTGACAAGACTCTGCAACATCGCGTGGACATCAGGGGCGGTACCTCTGGATTGGCAGACCGGGGTGGTGGTTCCTCTCTTTAAGAAGGGGAACCGGAGGGTGTGTTCCAACTATCGTAGATCACACTCCTCAGCCTTCCCGGTAAGGTCTATTCATGTGTACTGGAGAGGAGGAACCTCGGATCCAGGACGAACAGTGTGGTTTTCGTCCTGGTCGTGGAACGGTAGACCAGCTCTATACTCTCGCCAGGGTCCTTGAGTGTGCATGGGAGTTTGTCCAACCAGTCTACATGTGCTTTGTGGACTTGGAGAAGACATTCGACCGTGGCCACCCCGGGAAGTCCTGTGGGGAGTGCTCAGAGAGTATGGGGTATCGGCATGTCTGATTGTGGCGGGTCGCTCCCTGTATGATCAGTGTCAGAGCTTGGTCCACATTGCCAGCAGTAAGTCGGATCCCTTTCCAGTGAGGGTTGGACCGGAGTCCAACCCTCGTGTTGGCTGCCCTTTGTCACCAAATGTGTTCATACATTTTAAGGACAGAATTTCTAGGCGCAGTCATGGCGTTGAGGGGATCCGGTTTGGTGGCTGCAGGATTAGGTCTCTCCTTTTTGCAGATGATGTGGTCCTTATGGCTTTAACTGGCCAGGATCTTCAGCTCTCATTGGATTGGTTCGCAGCCGAGTGTGAAGCGACTGGGATGAGAATCAGCACCTCCAAGTCCAAGGTTCTCGCCCGGGAAAGGGTGGAGTGCCATCTCGAGGTTGGGCAGGAGATCTTGCCCCAAGTGGATGAGTTCAAGTACCTGGTTCATGAGTGAGGGAAGAGTGGATCGTGAGATGCACAGGCTGATCGGTGCGACGTCTTCAGTAATGAGGACGCTATATCGATTCGTTGTGGTAAGAAGGAGCTGCGCCAGAAGGAAAAGCTCTCAATTTACCGGTCAATCTACGTTCCCATCCTCACCTATGGTCATGAGCTTTGGGTTATGACCGAAAGGACAAGATCACGGGTACAAGTGGCCGAAATGAGTTTTCTCCGCTGGGTGGCGGGTCTCTCCCTTACTGTAAGAATTTTCACCGTTTAATTACAGTAACCTACTGGCAGCTAATGGTTCCAGTATAAAACTTTTTTTCTACAGCACACATACTGTGATTTATCACTACAGTTTATTACTTTAAAAAGTATCACAGTACTGTGCTGTATCAAATATACGCTTCACAGCATAATACTGTCATCTGTTTAGCGGCATTACACTGTTATTTTAGTGTATCTACTGTAATATCCATTAACAGTTAATTACAGTAAAATAATTGTAAGCACTTTAGACTGAGCTTTACAGTATAATGCCACTAGAAGTTAATGAGTTGAACTTTTAATTTTTCAAAATCAAAACCCCTGCAATCTGCTGGCATAAAAATGACTGGAGAAATGGCCTTGCAAGATTATGTTTTTATTAACCAATTATTTTAAAGTGCATCAAATACATTCAATGTACATTTAGTGCATTCTTCTTATTTTCAGTAAAGCATTTTAACATTTATAACATGTCCACTTAATTTCTAACTGGAGACAAAACACTGAACACGAGTCCAGTGTTTAGTTGTCGGCTACATAACGCCCCACTCAAAGTCTGTGAGATGTTTTATAAGGGTGGCTACGTGAGGATTTACAGTTGCTGCCTTTTTCTGGACCAGCTTCCCGGTCTTCTTGGACACCACCTTTCCCTGGCTAGCCTTTGTTCCCCTCTCAGGGTTAACGCCAATGAATCGCCTAAAAAAGAGAGAAAGCATATTAGATATTCTGTTGTGATTGAAGATTACTTGCAGTCGATACAGAACCCCCCTCACATTGTTATTTAGGAATATGCACTGCACAAATATTAATATCAATTTTAGGATATATGTGAGCCTATACCATAACCACAGCTGTAGATGAGTGAATGCTCTAAAACCCATTAAGACAAATTCAGAGAGGAAGACAATGCTAAAGCCTCCCCAATCCCTCTCTCTATTTATGTTTTCTCTCCATCTACGGGACCGTGTATTTACGCTGATGTTTCCTGCTTTCACCCATTTAACATATCGTTACCTGCTCATTACCTATCTTCTCTGCATCCTGGGGTCACACTGGTGCTTCTTGCCTTTACCCATTCAACATATCTTTACCTGCACATTACCTACCTTCTCTGCATAGTGTGGTCACGCTGGTGCTTTCTACCTTTACCCATTCAACATATCTTTACCTGCACATTACCTACCTTCTCTGCATCCTGGAGTCAAGCTGGTGTTTCCTGCCTTTACTCATTCAACATATCTTTACCTGCACATTACCTACCTTCTCTGTATCCTGGCGTCTAGCTGGTGTTTCCTGCCTTCACCCATTCAACATATCTTTACCTGCACATTACCTACCTTCCCTGCATCCTTGGGTCACACTGGTGCTTCTTTCTTTCACCATACAACATATCTTCACCTGCACATACCTACCTTGTCTGCATGGCCTCGACCACACCTGCGCTTCCTTCTTTCACCCATTCAACATAGCCTACCTTCCCTGCATGGTGGGGTCACAGTGGTGCTTCGTGCCTTTACCCATTCAACATATCTTCACCCGCACATTACCTACTTGCTCTGCATTCTCGGGTCAAGCTGGTGCTTCCTGCCATCATCCAGTCAACATATCTTTACCTGCAAATTACCTACTTTTTCTGCATCCTGGGGTCAAACAGGTGCTTCCTTCTTTGACCCAGTCAACATATCTTTACCTGCACATTACCTACCTTCTCTGTATCCTAGAGTCAAACTGGTGCTTCGGTCCCTAATAAGAAAGGAACGGAAGAGTCATTGATTTAAGGCACAAAATTGGGGAAATGACAAGTCAAATTCCTGAACAGAGGTGAGAAATATAAAATAAAATATCCTAACAGTATTTTAACAGTATCAAGAGGATTTACCTTTGAACAAATTCCAATGTCCGAGGACCTTCCTCTTGGTATTCCAAGTTGAACACATAGTAGGTGGCAAGAAGGGCAGCAAGCCCTGAGATTAAGCTAAATTGGACGCTTTTGCAGATGACATCACCTTCCATGCTGATCATCCAACGTTTTATTGTGACTTTGTCACCAGCAACTGGTGTCTGTCTTGCCTCTTGGTGAGGGTGGTCGCATTTTTCCCTGCTCCTCCTCCTTCCCGCTTGCTTTCTTGTGTCCTTGTCTTTGTCCGAACTTTTTGAAGCCTCTTTTCTTGAGCTGTCCTCAAATCTAAACATCAAAATGAATTTGATCAACTGGACTCTCGACGCAATTGACACAGTCTTTTCGACAAGGAAAAGAGGTTCGGGGGAGCCTGGCTGCCCTGATGGAACCATTGCTGCGGGGTACGTGAGAGATTCCTGGAATACTTGGAGAATCATGTGCCTCTCAGTCCTTTCCATCGAGGACGTGGAAGACATCTACCTATTTGGAGCTGTGATCGCAGGGAATTTGCTGATTGGGCTGGGCATTGCTCTGGTGTATCGTCAAATTCGGAAGACGATGGCAGCCACTCAAGGGGCCAACAGGCTGTTCAACGCAATGGAAGGATTGGGTCGTGCTGTGGGATCACAGACTGGAGCGATTGCTGATTTGAATCGCAAGGTAGATTCCATCTTGATGAAGTTAGAGAAAGAATAAATTGGAATTGTCAGAGCCAGCATACACAGCAGGAATGTCATTGTTTTGACTGCTCGAAGAAAAAACAACATCTTAATCTACGATTTGACTCCCTCGAATGGCCTTGAGGAACAGGCTGTTTGAAAACACTCCCCTGAGGACTCCTCAAAGATGGACGCTTTTGACCTTTCCCTTTTTTTTCAAAAGCACCTGGGTCGGACTCTTGAACTCTTGAACTCTTGGGGCCGGCCTCGGCCCATAAAGACAATTCCAACATCTCACCCAAGTTAATTGGGCATACATGCACGCACACACCCCTCCCCAAATCAACGCCTTCACCACTGCTTAATTCCTCCGGGGTTGTGGGGGCTGAGTAGCGCTCAACAGCAGCTGCCGGCCTCCAAAGTCCTGTTGGATGACTCTGTTGCGAGTTGTTGTGATTACATGTACCATGTTTATGTGTGCCATGCTATGTGAGGTTTTTTTCCTCGGACTCAGTCTGGACCATTCCTGAGGGTCCAGCCTCAGACTGATATTTTTTTTACTCTCCCCCCCTTCCCCAATGTCACCTTTTTTCCCACCTTTTTAAGGAGCGCCCTAAGTGGCTGATCCGTTGGCGGTCCCGTCTTGTCTCCCTGTAACGTATGTCTGCTCTTAGCGGGATTGTGCCGAAAATGTAATTTCAGTTCTTATGTGTCTTGTACATGTTAAGAATGGACAAATAAAGCTCTGAAATGCAGTTTATGTTCCTAAACAGTATCCAATATGGGTAGCATTTTAAAAGTATTTGGAATGGCCACCTCACTCGCTCTCTCTTTACTCTGTTTACATCTAGTCTCCTAAGGCAGTGGTTCTCAAATGGGGGTACGCGTACTCCTGGGGGTACTTGAAGGTATGCCAAGGGGTACGTGAGATTTTTTTTAAATATTCTAAAAATAGCAACAATTCAAAAATCCTTTATAAATATATTTATTGAATAATACTTCGACAAAATATGAATGTAAGTTCATAAACTGAACAACTAATCAAGTAGGCTATTCCATTCATTACCATAAAGCCAGAGTTTCCCCCATGCCATGATGGTTTGACCCTACCTGGCGGTGCCACACGGCACCAACTGTCAATCTACTATCCATGTAGAAAACAATGGAGGCTTGGTTGAAGCGTAGTGGACATGTTCCATAAATATTGATGTTAAAGATTTCTTTTTTTGTGAAGAAATGTTGAGAATGAAGTTCATGAATCCAGATGGATCTCTATTGCAATCCCCAAAGAGGGCACTTTAAGTTGATTACTTCTATGTGTAAAAATCTTTAAATATAATTGAATCAATTGTTTATTTTTCAACAAGTTTTTAGTTATTTTTATATCTTTTTTTCCAAATAGTTCAAGAAAGACCACAACAAGTGAGCAATATTTTGCACTGTTATACAATTTCATAAATCAGAAACTGATGACATAGTGCTGTATTTTACTTCTTTATCTCTTTTTTTCAACCAAAAATGCTTTGCTCTGATTAGGGGGTACTTGAATTTAAAAAATGTTCACAGGGGTACATAACTGAAAAAAGGTTGAGAACCACTGTCCTAAGGCAGTGGTTCTCAACCTTTTTTCAGTGCTGTGAACATTTTTTTAATGCAAGTAGACCTCTATGTCTTCATAACAGGAATATCCTGAATTCTCAAGTTACATATCACAATAGTCATCATCAGTGTTAATAACACAAGAGCTGCTTGGATTTGCTGTTGAGCAAGTCAAACTTCGTTCAGTGTAGCCGTAGTGCTTCCTTGACACGTGCGATGTGAAAGTAGACTTAACTGTAAATCTTTTTTCACATTGACTGAAGGGGCACGTAACTGTCCTACCTTCGGTAATATGACTTTTCAAATGCAGGAGAAAGGCCCGTATATCATCGCACTTCGCGCTACATGAGACAATATTACAAGGTAAACCTTCTGCGCTATACATATCAGTCCTACTCTTGCCATATTTATGACGACGGCTGTGAGTTTTGAAGGCTGAGAAGTTGGAAAAAACTCTTGTGCATTTAGGGAAAGCACACTAAAACGATGCATTAGGCATACAACTATGACTTCGCATGTGTCTAACATACGCAAATACATTGCTGCAAGTCGTAGCACATATGTTGCAAGTTATCATCTTTTATGATGACTATGACAAAAAAGAAGAAAACTTAGCTAGCTAGCATGCGGCGGTACATGCGCGTGGTCAACGATAGTGTCTGTGATGCTGACTGTGACGCTATGTCATTTCGGACTTTATAAATATATATATAAAATAATTCAAACAGAAAATGACACATCAAGGTACAAGCGACTCTTACCTTGTTATCAAATACACACGATGCAGTAGGATGGATTTAGCAGGGTCGGCCAGGTGAAATGAAGCTCGGTTGGACGAATTGTGGGCGGACCCAAGAAACAAGTCTGAAAAATTCTGAATTACACTGTAGGTTTTACAGTAACTTACTGCTGGTCGATATTTTTTGAAAAATGCAACAAAATTTACAGTACTTAACTGCATTTAAGAAGAACATGATAGGTTGATTGGCAACACTAAATTGGCCCTAGTGTGTGAATGTGAGTGTGAATGTTGTCTGTCTATCTGTGTTGGCCCTGCGATGAGGTGGCGACTTGTCCAGGGTGTACCCCGCCTTCCGCCTGATTGTAGCTGAGATAGGCTCCAGCGCCCCCCGCGACCCCGAAGGGAATAAGCGGTATAAAATGGATGGATGGATGGAGTATATAACTGTAATTTTATTTTTTATTTTTACAGTAATTTTTTACAGTGAAGGTCATGGGTGTCGAACTCTGGCCCGTGGGCCAAATTTGGCCCAACGTGTAATTTGACTTGGCCCTTGAGGCAATATCAAATTAACACTAAAGCTGGACCGTCGATTATACATTGCGGCAGTGCCGCTGTAACACTGCATTCACCGCAACTTCTAATACTTGCCAACCCTCCCAGGAGTGAATCCAGCACTCCTCCCGATTTTTTTTTTCTTTTTTTCAGCTAGTCAAACGAGTGCCGGCCCAGTTTCATGTCAGTGCAGCTTCTGCACCCACACACAATTGAATGCAACGCATACTTCATCAACAGCGATACAGGTTACACTGACGGTAGCCAAATAAAAAACTTTAACACTTTTAGAAATATACGCCACACTGTGAATCCACACCAAACAAGAATGACAAACACATTTCGGGAGAACATCCGCACCGTAACACAACATAAACACAACAGAACAAATACCCGGAACCCTTTGTAGCACTAAATCTTCCGGGACGCTACAAGGTGTGTGTGGGGGGGGGGGGGGTTTGGTGGTAGCGGGGGTGTATTTTGTAGCGTCCCGAAAGAGTTAGTGCTGCAAAAGATTCTGGGTATTTGTTCTTTTGTGTTTATGTTATGTTACGGTGCGGATGTTCTCCTGAAAAGTGTTTTTTATTTTTGTTTGGTGTGGGTTCACAGTGTGGCGTATATTTCTAACAGTGTTAAAGTTTTTTATACTGGCACTCTCAGTGTAACCTGTATCGCTGTTGATGAAGTATGCGTTGCATTCATTTGTGTATGCGTGCTGAAGCTGCACATTTCTTGTGACTGGGTGTGAATGATGTTAGAATTGGGTGTACGAGATATGACTGTTGAACACCTTCGTTCGATAATGAAAGTTGCCTCAGCTCAAAGCCTGAGCCCCGACGTTAAAGAACTAGCATCTAAAGAAAGATGCCAGGTATCTGGCTTGGGCACATCAAATTAGATCAGTGTGTTGCAAACTGAGCAGTTTAATGTCCTGAATGGTTGTTTTATTCATTTTTATTTTATTTTCAAATGTATTAGCCTGTGGAAAAAGTTAATGTTGATATTTACCTCAGAAGGCTGCAAATAGAAAAGAGGCATTCAATTTTTATTTAAATTGTATTTGATATGCAATTGATATTTTTTAATTATTATTATTATTATTTGAAACTCCATTTTGCATGTCACTATAAAGTTATATAAGCCTTGCTTGTTCAATATTCAATGCAAAACTTGTTTGGGTCCCTAGTAAAAGGTTAATTTGTTCAACCTTGGCCTTTGTTCAGTTTTAAACTTTGGCCCACTCTGTGTTTGAGTTTGACACCCCTGGTGAAGGTGAAGCTCTGTCATCCTGGAGGCCACGGGAAGACCCAGGACACATTGGGAACACTATGTCTCCCGGCTGGCCTGGGAACGCCTCGGGATCCCCTGAGAAAAGGTCCTAGGTGAGGGATCAGACAAAGAGCAGCTCAAAGACCTTTATGAAAAGTACAAATCGAGGACCTAGATTTTTTCTCGCCCAGGCGCAGGTCACCGTGGCTCCCCTGTGGAGCCAGGCGCAGAGGTGGGGCACGATGGCGAGCGACTGGTGGCCGGGCCTGTCTCCATGGGGCCCTGCCGGGCTCAGCTCGAAGAGGCAACGTGGGTCAACCCTCCAATGGGCTCACCACTCTTGGGCCCATTGAGGTCATAGAGGTCGGATGCAGTGTGAACTGGGCGGCAGCCCAAGGCAGGGCACTTGGCGGTCCGATTATCGGCTACATAAGCTCGCTCTTGGGACGTGGAACGTCACCTCGCTGGGAGGGAAAGAGCCTGAGCTGGTGCGCCAGGTGAAGAAGTTCCGGCTAGATATAGTTGGACTCACTTCGACGCACAGCAAGGGCTCTGGAACCTGTTCTCTCAAGAGGGGCTGGACTCTCTTCCACTCTGGCGTTGCAAGCAATGAGAGGCTGGGGTGGCAATTGTTGTTGCTCAAAGCCTGCACGTTGGACTTTAACCCAGTAGACGAGATGGTAGCTTCCCTCCGCCTTCGGGTTGGGTGACGGGTCCTGACTGTTGTTTGTGTTTACGCACCAAACAGCAGCTCAGAGTACCCACTCTTTTTGGATTCCCTTGAGGGAGTACTGGAGAGTGCTCCCTCGGGTGATTCCCTTGTTCTGTTGGGGGACTTCAATGCTCATGTTGGCAAGGACAGTGAAACCTGGAGAGTTGTGATTGGGAAAAATGGCCACCCGGATCTGAACCCAAGTGGTGCTTTGTTATTGGACTTTTGTGCTCGTCACGGATTGTCCATAACAAACACAATGTTCAAACATAAGGAAGAACTTTGAACATGTCACGAGGGAGGTGCTGGACATTGAGTCTGAGTGGACCATGTTCCGTGCCTCTCTTGTCGAGTCTGCTGATTGGAGCTGTGGCCGCAAGGTGTTTGGTGCCTGTCGTGGCGGTAATCCTAGAATTCGCTGGTGGCCACCAGCAGTGAGGGATGCCGTCAAGCTGAAGAAAGAGCCTATCGGGTCCTTTTGGCTCATGGGACTCCAGAGGCAGCGGGCATACCGACAGGCCAAGCAGTGCCTGGGGAATCTGTGGTGGACTCTCCTATTTCTGGGGCTTAGGTTGCCTAGGTAGTTAAAAAGCTCCTCTGTGGCAAGGCCCCGGTGGTGGATGAGTTCCTTAAGGCTCTGGATACTGTGGGGCTGTCTTGGCTGACAAGACTCTGCAACATCGCGTGAACATTGGGGGCGGTACCTCTGGATTGGCAGACCGGGGTGGTGGTTCCTCTCTTTAAGAAGGGGAACCGGAGGGTGTGTTCCAACTATCGTGAAACACACTCCTCAGCCTTCCCGGTAAGGTCTATTCATGTGTACTGGAGAGGAGGAAACTCGGATCCAGGACGAACAGTGTGGTTTTCGTCCTGGTCGTGGAACGGTAGACCAGGTCTATACTCTCGGCAGGGTCCTTGAGTGTGAAGCGACTGGGATGAGAATCAGCACCTCCAAGTCCAAGTCCACGCAGGAAAGGGTCGAGTGCCATCTCCAGGTTGGGGAGGAGATCTTGCCCCAAGTGGAGGAGTTCAAGTACCTAGGAGTCTTGTTCACGAGTGAGGATAGAGTGGATCGAGAGATCCACAGGCGGATTGGTGCGGCGTCTTCAGTATTGAGGACGCTATATCGATCCGTTGTGGTGAAGAAGGAGCTGAGCCAGAAGGAAAAGCTCTCAATTTACCGTTGATCTACGTTACCAGCTTTGGGTTATGACCGAAAGGACAAGCGGCCGAAATGCGTTTCCTCTGCCGGGTGGTGGGTCTCTCCCTTAGAGACAGGGTGAGAAGCTCTGTCATCCGGGAGGAACTCAAAGTAAAGCCGTTGCTCCTCCACATTGAGAGGAGCCATGAGGTGGTTCGGGCATCTGCTCAGGGTGCCACCCGAACGCCTCTAGGGAGGTGTGGCAGGAGGCCACGGGGAAGACCTAGGACACATTGGAAAGACTATGTCCCCGGCTGGCCTGGGAACGCCTCGGAATACCCCGAGAAGAGCTGGACGAAGTGGCTGGGGAGAGGGAAGTCTGGGATTTTCTGCTCAGGCTGCTGCCCCCGGAAGAAAATGGATGGATTTAGAATGACAGTTATACTGTCAGATTGAGTACAAAAACTAACTAAACCTTACACAATATAATGTTTCTAGTAAAACTCACAAAGATACATATCTCCAGGCATTATTAGCCATTTTGCATGTGTGGTTTAGGAGTTATGTTTAAATAAATAACTGTCAGATTGAGTGTGACAGTAAACTGTCATAGTGAGTAAAACCCTTATTTTGTATTTGCAAACCTTACAAAAACAACTAAATCTAGTAAAACTCACACAGATACAATATTACAGACATTTTTAGACATAATGCATGTTTGGTTTTAGAGTAATGTTTATATAACTTTCATATTTAGTATGACAGTTATACTGTCATATTGAATAAAAAAAACAACTAACTTGTGTCTTTGCAAACCTTACAAAATACAATTTTTCTAGTAAAACTAACTAAGATACATGCTCCAGGCATTATTAGCCATTTTGCATGTGTTGTTTGAGTTATGTTTAAATAAGTGTCATATTGAGTGTGACAGTATACTGTCATAAAACCCAATTTTTGTATTTGCAACCCTGATTCTAGTAAAACTCACATATATACAATATTACAGGCAGTTTTGGACATAATGCATGTTTGGTTTTGGAGTTATGTTTATATAACTTTCATATATAGTATGACAGCTAAACTGTTATATTGAGTAAAATAACTAACTTGTGTTTGTCATAAAACCCAATATTTGTATTAGCAAACCATACAACTGATTCAAATAAAACTCACATGGATTCAATATTACAGGCATTTTCAGACATTTTGCATGTTTGGTTTAGGAATTATGTTGTAATACATTTGTATTGCTTTTTTCACATTATCTCAGGATTTTTAGAACATTACTGTCATATTGAGTAAAAAAATAATTTTTGTGTTTGCAAGCCTTAAAAAAAGCATATGTTTCCAGTAAAACTCCCAAAGATGCATTATTTCAGGCATTATTAGCCATTGTTCAGGTGTGGTTTAGGAGTTATGTTTAAATAACTGTCATATTGAGTGTGGCGTTATACTGTCATATTTAGTTAAAAAAAAACTAACTTGTGTCTTTGCAAACCTTACAAAAGAAAATGTTTCTAAACAACACTCACAAAGATAATTTTTTTCACGCTATTAGACATGTTTCATGTGTATTTAGGAGTTATAATTAAATAACTTTCATATTGACTGTTAAAGTTATAATGTCATTATGTGTAAAACTTAATTTTTGTATTTGCAAACCTTACAAAAACAATTGATTCTAGTAAAACTTACATAGATTCAATATTACAGGCATTTTTGGTTTAAAAGTTGTGTTTGAATACATTTGTATTGCTTTTTTCGCATTATCTCAGGATTCTAAGATCATTACTTTCATATTGAGTAAAACACTACTTTTTGTTTTTGCAAACCTTACAAACTCACATAAATACATTATTACAGACATTTTTAAACATGACACATGTTTGGTTTTGGAGTTATGTTTATATAACTTTTATATTTAGTATGACTGTTATACTGTCATATTAAATAAAAAAAAACTAGCTTGTGTCTTTGCAAACTTTACAAAAGATCATTTTTCTAGTAAAACTAACAAAGATACATGTCTCCAGGCATTATTACCCATTTTGCATGGGTTGTTTAGGAATTATGTTTAAATACATTTTTATTGCGTTTTTCGCATTATCTCAGGATTCTTAGATCATTACTTTCATATTGAGTAAAAAACTACTTTTTGTTTTAGCAAACCTTACAAACTCACATAAATACATTATTACAGGCATTTTTAGACATGACACATGTTTGGTTTTGGAGTTATGTTTATATAACTTTTATATTTAATATGACTGTTATACTGTCATATTGAATTAAAAAAAACTAGCTTGTGTCTTTGCAAACTTTACAAAAGATCATTTTTCTAGTAAAACTAACAAAGATACATGTCTCCAGGCATTATTACCCATTTTGCATGGGTTGTTTAGGAATTATGTTGAAATACATTTTTATTGCTTTTTTCGCATTATCTCAGGATTCTTAGATCATTACTTTCATATTGAGTAAAAAACTACTTTTTGTTTTTGCAAACCTTACAAACTCACATAAATACATTATTACAGGCATTTTTAGACATAACACATGTTTGGTTTTGGAGTTATGTTTTGATAACTTTCATATTTAGTAGGACTGTTATACTGTCATATTGAATAAAAAAAACTAGCTTGTGTCTTTGATATCTTTACAAAAGATCATTTTTTCTAGTAAAACTAACAAAGATACATGTCTCCAGGCATTATTAGCCATTTTGCATGGGTTGTTTAGGAATTATGTTTAAATACATTTTTATTGCTTTTTTCGCATTATCTCAGGATTCTAAAGTCCTTACTTTCATATTGAGGAAAAAACTACTTTTTGTTTTTGCAAAAATACATTATTATGGGCAATTTTAGACACGACACACGTTTGGTTCTGGAGTTATGTTTATATAACTTTCATATTTAGTATGACTGTTATACTGTCTTATTGAATAAAAACAACTAACTTGTGTCTTTGCAAACTTTACAAAAGATACATTTTCTAGTAAAACTAACAAAGATACATGTCTCCAGGCATTATTACCCATTTTGCCTGGGTTGTTTAGGAGTTAAGTTTAAATACATTTTTATTGCTTTTTTCGCATTATCTCAGGATTCTAAGATCATTACTTTCATATTGAGTAAAAAACTACTTTTTGTTTTTGCAAACCTTACAAACTCACATTAATACATTATTACAGGCATTTTTAGACATGACACATGTTTGGTTTTGGAGTTATGTTAATATAACTTTCATATTTAATATGACTGTTATACTGTCATATTGAATAAAAAAAAACTGGCTTGTGTCTTTGCAAACTTTACAAAAGATAATTTTTCCAGTAAAACTAACAAATATACATGTTTCCAGGCATTATTAGCCATTTTGCATATGTTGTTTAGGAGTAATGTTTAAATACATTTTTATTGCTTTTTTCGCATTATCTCAGGATTTTAAGAACATTACAGTCATATTGAGTAAAAAAACTACTTTTTGTGTTTGCAAGATTTAAAAAAGCATGTGTTTCGAGTAAAACGGCCAAGGATGCATTATTTCAGGCATTATTAGCCATTTTTCATGTGTGGTTTGAGTTATGGTTAAATAACTGTCATATACTGTCAGTTATGACATAGTAAGTAAAACCTAATTTATGTATTTGCAAACCTTACAAAATCATTTAAATCTAGTAAAACTCACATGGATTCAATATTACAGACATTTTTAGACATTTTGCATATGTGGTTTAGGAATTATGTTGGAATCATTTTTTTTGATTTGTTCGTTTTTTCTCAGAATTTTAGAACATTACTGTCATGTTGAGTAAAAAAATATTTTTTGTGTTTGCAAGCCTTAAAAAAGCATATGTTTCGAGTAAAACTTACAAGAATGCATTATTTCAGGCATTGTTAGTCATTTTTCATGTGTAGTTTAAGAGTTATGTTTAAATAACTGTCATATTGAGTGTGGCAGTTATACTGTCATATTGAGTAAAAAAAACTAACTTGTGTCTTTGCAAACCTTACAAAAGAAAATGTTTCTAGTAACACTCACAAAGATAATTTTTTTCACGCATTATTAGACATGTTTCATGTGTGGTTAGGAGTTATAAATAAATAATTGTCATATTGAGTGTTACAGTTTTAATGTCATTATGTGTAAAACCTAATTTTTCTATTTGCAAACCTTACAAAAACAATTGATTCAAGTAAAACTTATATAGATTCAATATTACAGGCATTTTTAGACATTTTACATGTTTGGTTTAAAATTTGTGTTTGAATACATTTGTATTGCTTTTTTCGCATTATCTCAGGATTCTAAGAACATTACTTTCATATTGAGTAAAAAACTACTTTTTGTTTTTGCAAACCTTACAAACTCACATAAATACATTATTACAGGCATTTTTAGACATGACACATGTTTGGTTTTGGAGTTATGTTTATATAACTTTCATATTTAGTATGACTGTTATACTGTCATATTGAATAAAAAAAAACTAGCTTGTGTCTTTGATATCTTTACAAAAGATCATTTTTTTAAACTAACAACGTTACATGTCTCCCTAGGCATTATTAGCCATTTTGCATGTGTTGTTTAGGAGTTAGGTTTAAATACATTTGTATTGCTTTTTTCCCATTATCTCAGGTTTTTAAGAACATTACAGTCAAGTAAAAAACTACTTTTTGTGTTTGCAAAATGTAAAACTCAGTAAAACTCCCAATGATTCATTATTTCAGGCATTATTAGCCATTTTTTTGTGTGGTTTATGAGTTATGTTTAAATAACTGTCATATTGAGTGTGATTTTGTCATTGAGAGTAAAACCTAATTTTTGTATTTGCAAACCTTACAAAAACAACCGATTCTAGGAAAACTCACATTGATACAATATTACAGGCATGTTTAGACATATTGCATGTTTGGTTTTGGAGTTATATTTATATAACCTGCTTTCTGAGCCGCCACCTTTGTGGTTTGCGTGTCCCACTGATCCAGGAACTATGTTGTCCGGGGGCTTCTATGGTCTCCCAAGACAAACAGGTCCTAGGTGAGGGATCAGACAAAGAGCAGCTCAAAGACCTTTATTAAAAGTACAATTGAGGACCTAGATTTTTTCTCGCCCGGACGCAGGTCACCGTGGCTCCCCTGTGGAGCCAGGCCCAGAGGTGTGGCACGATGGCGATTGACGGGCCTGTCCCCATGGGGCCCAGCCGTGCTCAGCTCGAAGAGGCAACGTGGATCCCCCCTCCAGGGCTCACCACTCATGGGCTGGGTCATAGAGGGTGCAGTGTGAGCTGGGCGGCAGCCGAAGGCAGGGCACTTGGTGGTCCGATTATCGGCTACATAAGCTCGCTCTTGGGACATGGAACGTCACCTCGCTGGGAGGGAAGGAGCCTGAGCTGGTGCTTGAGGTGGAGACGTTCCCGGCTAGATATAGTTGGACTCACAGCAAGGGCTCTGGAACCTGTTCTCTCAGAGGGGCTGGACTGAGCTGAACTTTCATTACTTGCAACGCCACAGTGGAAGAGATTCCCCACTGGCGTTGCAACTAATGAGAGGCTGGGGTGGCAATTCTTGTTGCCCCCCGGCTCAAAGCCTGCACGTTGGACTTTAAACCCAATAGACGAGATGGTAGCTTCCTTCAGCCTTCGGGTTGGGTGACGGGTCCTGACTGTTGTTTGTGTTTACACACCAAACAGCAGCTCAGAGTACCAACTCTTTTTGGATTCCCTTGAGGGAGTACTGGAGAGTGCTCCCTCGGGTGATTCCCTTGTTCTGCTGGTGGACTTCAACGCTATGTTGGCAACGACAGTGAAACCTGGAGAGTCGTGATTGGGAAAAATGGCCACCCGGATCTGAACCCAAGTGGTGCTTTGTTATTGGACTTTTGTGCTTGTCACGGATTGTCCATAACAAACACAATGTTCAAACATAAGGGTGTCCATATGTGCACTTGGCACAAGGACACCCTCGGCCGCATGATTGACTTTGTAGTTGTGTCATGGGATTTGCGGCCTCATGTTTTGGACACTCGGTGAAGAGAGGGGCAGAGCTTTCTACCAACCACCACCTGGTGGTGAGCTGGCTCCGATGGTAGGGGAGGATGCCGGTCAGACCTGGCAGGCCCAAACGCATTGTAAGGGTCTGCTGGGAACACCTAGCAGAGTCTCCTGAAGAACTTTGAACGTGTCCGGAAGAACTTTGAACATGTCACGAGGGAGGTGCTGGACATTGAGTCTGAGTGGACCATGTTCCGTTCCTCTCTTGTTGAGCCAGCTGATTGAAGCTGTGGCCGCAAGGTGTTTGGTGCCTGTCGTGGCGGTAATCCACCAGCAGTGAGGGATGCTGTCAAGCTGAAGAAAGAGCCACCGGGTCCTTTTGGCTCATGGGACTCCAGAGGCAGTGGGCATACCGACAGGCCAAGCGAGACCTCCTCAGTCCCACCAACACGTCTTCCTATGAGGAAACAGTGCCTGGGAAGTCTGTGGTGGGCTCTCCTATTTCTGGGGCTGAGGTTGCCAAGGTAGTTAAAAAGCTCCTCGGTGGCAAGGCCCCGGGGGTATGAGCTCCGTCCGGAGTTCCTTAAGGCTCTGGATGCTGTGGGGCAGTCTTGGTTGACAAGACTCTGCAACATTGCGTCTACATCGGGGGCGGTACCTCTGGATTGGCAGACCGGGGTGGTGGTTCCTCTCTTTAAGAAGGGGAACCGGAGGGTGTGTTCCAACTATCGTAGATCACACTCCTCAGCCTTCCCGGTAAGGTCTATTCATGTGTAATGGAGAGGAGGAACCTCGGATCCAGGACGAACAGTGTGGTTTTCGTCCTGGTCGTGGAACGGTAGACCAGCTCTATACTCTCGGCAGGGTCCTTGAGTGTGCATGGGAGTTTGCCCAACCAGTCTACATAAGTTTTGTGGACTTGGAGAAGACATTCGACCTTGGCCCCCGGTAAATCCTGTGGGGAGTGCTCAGAGAGTATGCAGTATCGGCATGTCTGATTGTGGCGGGTGTCTCCCTGTATGATCAGTGTCAGAGCTTGGTCCGCATTGCCGGCAGTAAGTCGGACCCCTTTCCAGTGAGGGTTGGACTCCGCCAAGGCTGCCCTTTGTCACCGATTCTGTTCATAACTTTAATGGACAGAATATCTAGGCACAGTCATGGCTTTAAGGATCCCCTCAACGCCATGACTGCGCCTGGTTTGGTGGCTGCAGGATTAGGTCTCTGCTTTTTGCAGATGATGTGGTCCTGATGGCTTCAACTGGCCAAGATCTTCAGCTTTCATTGGATCGGTTCGCAGTGAAGCGACTGGGATGAGAATCAGCACCTCCAAGTCCGAGTCCATGGTTCTCGCCCGGGAAAGGGTGGAGTGCCATCTCGAGGTTGGGAAAGAGATCTTGCCCCAAGTGAAGGAGTTCAAGTACCTAGGAGTCTTGTTCACGAGTGAGGATAGAGTGGATTGTGAGATCTACAGGCGGATCGGTGCGGCGTCTTCAGTAATGAGGACGCTATATCGATCCGTTGTGGTGAAGAAGGAGCTGAGCCAGAAGGAAAAGCTTTCAATTTACCGGTCGATCAACGTTCCCATCCTCACCTATGGTCATGAGCTTTGGGTTATGACCGAAAGGACAAGGTCACGGGTACAAGCCGCCGAAATGAGTTTCCTCCGCCGGGTGGTGGGTCTCTCCCTTAGAGATAGGGTGAGAAGCTCTGTCATCTGGGAGGACCTCAGTGTAAAGCCTCTGCTCCTCCACATTGAGAGGAGCCAGATGAGGTGGTTCGGGCATCTGCTCAGGATGCCACCCGAACGCCTCCCTAGGTCCGAACGGCAGGAGGCCATGGGGAAGACCTAGGATACATTGGAAAGACTATGGCCTGGGAACGCCTCGGGATCCCCCGAGAAGAGCTGGACGAAGTGGCTGGGGAGAGGGAAGTCTGGGCTCTCTGCTTAGGCTACTGCCCCCGCAACCCGACCTCGGATAAGCGGAAGAAAATGGATGGATTTAGTATGACAGTTATACTGTCATATTGAGTGTGACAGTATACTGTCATAAAACCCAATTTTTGTATTTGCAAACCTGATTCTAGTAAAACTCACATCTATACAATATTACAGGCAATTTTGGACATAATTCACGTTTGGTTTTGGAGTTATGTTCATATAACTTTAATATATAGTATGACATCTATACTGTTATAATGAGTAAAAAAAACTAACTTGTGTCCGTCATAAAACTCAATTTTTGTATTTGCAAACCTTACAAAAACAAATGATTCTAGTAAAACTCACATGGATTCAATATTACAGGCATTTTTAGACATTTTGCATGTTTGGTTTAGGAATCATGTTGGAATACATTTGTATTGTTTTTTTTCACATTATCTCAGCATTTTAAGAACTTACTGTCATATTGAGTAAAAAAAACGTTTTGTGTTTGCAAGCCTTAAAAAAACAACCGATTCTAGTAAAACTCACATTGATACAATATTACAGGCATGTTTAGACATCTTGCATGTTTGGTTTTGGAGTTATGTTTATATAACCTGCTTTCTGAGCCGCCACCTTTGTGGTTTGCGTGTCCCACTGATCCTAGGAGCTATGTTGTCCGGGGGCTTCTATGCCCCCTGGTAGGGTCCCCCAAGACAAACAGGTCCTAGGTGAGGAATCAGACAAAGAGCAGCTCAAAGACCTTTATGAAAAGTACAAATCGAGGACCTAGATATTTTCTCGCCCGGACGCGGGTCACCGTGGCTCCCCTGTGGAGCCAGGCCCAGAGGTGGGGCACGATGGCGAGCGACTGGTGCCCATGGGGCCCAGCTCGAAGAGGCAACGTGGGTCCCCCCTGCAATAGGCTCACCACTCATGGGCTGGGTCATAGAGGTCGGGTGCAGTGTTAGCTGGGCGGAAGCCGAAGGCAAGGCACTTGGCGGTCCGATTATCGGCTACATAAGCTCGCTCTTGGGACGTGGAACGTCACCTCGCGAGGTGGAGAAGTTCCCGGCTAGATAAAGCTGGACTCACTTCGACGCACAGCAAGGGCTCTGGAACCTGTTCTCTCAAGAGGGGTTGGACTCTCTTCCACTCTGGCGTTGCAAGTAATGAGAGGCTGGGTTGGCAATTCTAGTTGCCCCCCGGCTCAAAGCCTGCACGTTGGACTTAACCCAGAAGACGAGATGGTAGCTTCCCTCCGCTTTCGGGTTGGGTAACGGGTCCTGACTGTTGTTGGTGTTTACGCACCAAACAGCAGCTCAGAGTACCCACTCTTTTTGGATTTCCTTGAGAGTGCTCCCTCGGGTGATTCCCTTGTTCTGCTGGGGGTCTTCAACGCTCATGTTGGCAACGACTTTGAAACCTGGAGAGTCGTGATTGGGAAAAATGGCCAGCCGGATCTGAACCCAAGCGGTGCTTTGTTATTGGACTTTTGTGCTCGTCACGGATTGTCCATAACAAACACAATGTTCAAACATAAGGGTGTCCATATGTGCTCTTGGCACCAAGACACCCTCGGCCGCAGTTCCATTATTGACTTTGTAGTTGTGTCATGGGATTTGCGGCCTCATGTTTTGGACACTCGGGTGAAGAGAGGGGCGAGCTTTCTACCGATCACCACCTGGTGAGCTGGCTCCGATGGTGGGAGAGTCTTTTGGGAATGCCTAGCAGAGTCTCCTGTCAAAGAGAGTTTCTTTTTCCACCTCCGGAGGAACTTTGAACATGTCACAAAGGAGGTGCTGGACATTGAGTCTGAATGGATCATGTTCCGTGCCTCTCTTGTCAAGCCAGCTGATTGGAGCTGTGGCCGCAAGGTGTTTGGTGCCTGTCGTGGCGGTAATCCTAGAACCCGCTGGTGGCCACCAGCAGTGCGGGATGCCGTCAAGCTGAAGAAAGAGCTTATCTGGTCCTTTTGGCTCATGGGACTCCAGAGGCAGCGGGCATACCGACAGGCCAAGCAGTGCTTGGGGAGTCTGTGGTGGGCTCTCCTATTTCTGGGGCTGAGGTTGCCAAGGTAGTTAAAAAGCTCCTCGGTGGCAAGGCCCCGGGGGTGGATGAGCTCCGTCCGGAGTTCCTTAAGGCTCTGGATGCTGTGGGGCTGTTTTAGTTGACAAGACTCTGCAACATCGCGTGGACATCAGGGGCGGTACCTCTGGATTGGCAGACCGGGGTGGTGGTTCCTCTCTTTAAGAAGGGGAACCGGAGGGTGTGTTCCAACTATCGTAGATGACACTCCTCAGCCGTCCCGGTAAGGTCTATTCATGTGTACTGGAGAGGAGGAACCTCGGATCCAGGACGAACAGTGTGGTTTTCGTCCTGGTCGTGGAACGGTAGACCAGATCTATACTCTCGGCAGGGTCCTTCAGTGTGCATGGGAGTTTGTCCAACCAGTCTACATGTGCTTTGTGGACTTGGAGAAGACATTCGACCGTGGCCACCCCGGGAAGTCCTGTGGGGAGTGCTCAGAGAGTATGGGGTATCGGCATGTCTGATTGTGGCGGGTCGCTCCCTGTATGATCAGTGTCAGAGCTTGGTCCGCATTGCCAGCAGTAAGTCGGATCCCTTTCCAGTGAGGGTTGGAACGGAGTCCAACCCTCGTGTTGGCTGCCCTTTGTCACCAAATGTGTTCATACATTTTATGGACAGAATTTCTAGGCGCAGTCATGGCGTTGAGGGGATCCGGTTTGGTGGCTGCAGGATTAGGTCTCTCCTTTTTGCAGATGATGTGGTCCTTATGGCTTTAACTGGCCAGGATCTTCAGCTCTCATTGGATTGGTTCGCAGCCGAGTGTGAAGCGACTGGGATGAGAATCAGCACCTCCAAGTCCAAGGTTCTCGCCCGGGAAAGGGTGGAGTGCCATCTCGAGGTTGGGCAGGAGATCTTGCCCCAAGTGGATGAGTTCAAGTACCTGGAGTCTTGTTCATGAGTGAGGGAAGAGTGGATCGTGAGATGCACAGGCTGATCGGTGCGGCGTCTTCAGTAATGAGGACGCTATATCGATTCGTTGTGGTAAGAAGGAGCTGCGCCAGAAGGAAAAGCTCTCAATTTACCGGTCAATCTACTTTCCCATCCTCACCTACGGTCATGAGCTTTGGGTTATGACCGGAAGGACAAGATCACGGGTACAAGCGGCCGAAATGAGTTTTCTCCCCTGGGTGGCGGGTCTCTCCCTTACTGTAAGAATTTTCACCGTTTAATTACAGTAACCTACTGGCAGCTAATGGTTCCAGTATAAAACTGTTTTTCTACAGCACACATACTGTGATTTATCACTACAGTTTATTACTCTAAAAAGTATCACAGTACTGTGCTGTATCAAATATACGCTTCACAGCATAATACTGTCATCTGTTTAGCGGCATTACACTGTTATTTTAGTGTATCTACTGTAATATCCATTAACAGTTAATTACAGTAAAATAATTGTAAGCACTATAGACTGAGCTTTACAGTATAATGCCACTAGAAGTTAATGAGTTGAACTTTTAATTTTTCAAAATCAAAACCCCTGCAATCTGCTGGCATAAAAATGACTGGAGAAATGGCCTTGCAAGATTATGTTTTTATTAACCAATTATTTTAAAGTGCATCAAATACATTCAATGTACATTTAGTGCATTCTTCTTATTTTCAGTAAAGCATTTTAACATTTATAACATGTCCACTTAATTTCTAACTGGAGACAAAACACTGAACACGAGTCCAGTGTTTAGTTGTCGGCTACATAAAGCCCCACTCAAAGTCTGTGAGATGTTTTATAAGGGTGGCTACGTGAGGATTTACAGTTGCTGCCTTTTTCTGGACCAGCTTCCCGGTCTTCTTGGACACCACCTTTCCCTGGCTAGCCTTTGTTCCCCTCTCAGGGTGAACGCCAATGAATCGCCTAAAAAAGAGAGAAAGCATAATAGATATTCTGTTGTGATTGAAGATTACTTGCAGTCGATACAGAACCCCCCTCACATTGTTATTTAGGAATATGCACTGCACAAATATTAATATCAATTTTAGGATATATGTGAGCCTATACCATAACCACAGCTGTAGATGAGTGAATGCTCTAAAACCCATTAAGACAAATTCAGAGAGGAAGACAATGCTAAAGCCTCCCCAATCCCTCTCTCTATTTATGTTTTCTCTCCATCTACGGGACCGTGTATTTACGCTGATGTTTCCTGCTTTCACCCATTTAACATATCGTTACCTGCTCATTACCTATCTTCTCTGCATCCTGGGGTCACACTGGTGCTTCTTGCCTTTACCCATTCAACATATCTTTACCTGCACATTACCTACCTTCCCTGCATCCTTGGGTCACACTGGTGCTTCTTTCTTTCACCATACAACATATCTTCACCTGCACATACCTACCTTGTCTGCATGGCCTCGACCACACCTGCGCTTCCTTCTTTCACCCATTCAACATACCTTCACCCGCACATTACCTACCTTCCCTGCATAGTGGGGTCACACTGGTGCTTCCTGCCTTTACCCATTCAACATATCTTTACCTGCAAATTACCTACTTTTTCTGCATCCTGGGGTCAAACAGGTGCTTCCTTCTTTGACGCAGTCAACATATCTTTACCTGCACATTACCTACCTTCTCTGTATCCTAGAGTCAAACTGGTGCTTCAGTCCCTAATAAGAAGGTCCACAAAGGAACAGAAGAGTCATTGATTTAAGGCACAAAATTGGGGAAATGACAAGTCAAATTCCTGAACAGAGGTGAGAAATATAAAATAAAATATCCTAACAGTATTTTAACAGTATCAAGAGGATTTACCTTTGAACAAATTCCAATGTCCGAGGACCTTCCTCTTGGTATTCCAAGTTGAACACAAAGTAGGTGGCAAGAAGGGCAGCAAGCCCTGAGATTAAGCTAGGTTGGACGCCTTTGCAGATGACATCACCTTCCATGCTGATCATCCAGCAACTGGTACAGTCAAGAAATGCAGTTTATGTTCCTAAACAGTATCCAATATGGGTAGCATTTTAAAAGTATTTGGAATGGCCACCTCACTCGCTCTCTCTTTACTCTGTTTACATCTAGTCTCCTAAGGCAGTGGTTCTCAAATGGGGGTACGCGTACTCCTGGGGGTACTTGAAGGTATGCCAAGGGGTACGTGAGATTTTTTTTAAATATTCTAAAAATAGCAACAATTCAAAAATCCTTCATAAATATATTTATTGAATAATACTTCGACAAAATATGAATGTAAGTTCATAAACTGAACAACTAATCAAGTAGGCTATTCCATTCATTACCATAAAGCCAGAGTTTCCCCCATGCCATGATGGTTTGACCCTACCTGGCGGTGCCACACGGCACCAACTGTCAATCAACTATCCATGTAGAAAACAATGGAGGCTTGGTTAAAGCGTAGTGGACATGTTCCATAAATATTGATGTTAAAGATTTCTTTTTTTGTGAAGAAATGTTGAGAATGAAGTTCATGAATCCAGATGGATCGCTATTGCAATCCCCAAAGAGGGCACTTTACGTTGATTACTTCTATGTGTAAAAATGTTTATTTATAATTGAATCACTTGGTTATTTTTCAACAAGTTTTTAGTTATTTTTATATCTTTTTTTCCAAATAGTTCAAGAAAGACCACAACAAATGAGCAATATTTTGCACTGTTATACAATTCAATAAATCAGAAACTGATGACATAGTGCTGTATTTTACTTCTTTATCTCTTTTTTTCAACCAAAAATGCTTTGCTCTGATTAGGGGGTACTTGAATTTAAAAAATGTTCACAGGGGTACATCACTGAAAAAAGGTTGAGAACCACTGTCCTAAGGCAGTGGTTCTCAACCTTTTTTCAGTGCTATGAACATTTTTTTAATGCAAGTAGACCTCCATGTCTTCATAACAGGAATATCCTGAATTCTCAAGTTGCATATCACAATAGTCATCATCAGTGTTAATAACACAAGAGCTGCTTGGATTTGCTGTTGATCAAGTCAAACTTTGTTCAGTATAGCCGTAGTGCTTCCTTGACACGTGCGATGTGAAAGTAGACTTAACTGTAAATCTTTTTTCACATTGACTGAAGGGGCACGTAACTGTCCTACCTTCGGTAATATGACTTTTCAAATGCAGGAGAAAGGCCCGTATATCAGCGCACTTCGCGCTACATGAGACAATATTACAAGGTAAACCTTCTGCGCTATACATATCAGTCCTACTCTTGCCATATTTATGACGACGGCTGTGAGTTTTGAAGGCTAAGAAGTTGGAAAAAACTCTTGTGCATTTAGGGAAAGCACACTTAAACGATGCATTAGGCATACAACTATGACTTCGCATGTGTCTAACATACGCAAATACATTGCTGCAAGTCGTAGCACATATGTTGCAAGTTATCATCTTTTATGATGACTATGACAAAAAAGAAGAAAACTTAGCTAGCTAGCATGCGGCGGTACATGCGCGTGGTCAACGATAGTGTCTGTGATGCTGACTGTGACGCTATGTCATTTCGGACTTTATAAATATATATATAAAGTAATTCAAACAGAAAATGACACATCAAGGTACAAGTGACTCTTACCTTGTTATCAAAAACACACGATGCAGTAGGATGGATTTAGCAGGGTCGGCCAGGTGAAATGAAGCTCGGTTGGACGAATTGTGGGCGGACGCAAGAAACAAGTCTGAAAAATACTGAATTACACTGTAGGTTTTACAGTAACTTACTGCTGGTCGATATTTTTTGAAAAATGCAACAAAATTTACAGTACTTAACTGCATTTAAGAAGAACATGATAGGTTGATTGGCAACACTAAATTGGCCCTAGTGTGTGAATGTGAGTGTGAATGTTGTCTGTCTATCTGTGTTGGCCCTGCGATGAGGTGGCGACTAGTCCAGGGTGTACCCCGCCTTCCGCCCGATTGTAGCTGAGATAGGCTCCAGCGACCCCGAAGGGAATAAGCGGTAGAAAGTGGATGGATGGATGGAGTATATAACTGTAATTTAATTTTTTATTTTTACAGTAATTTTTTACAGTGAAGGTCATGGGTGTCAAACTCTGGCCCGTGGGCCAAATTTGGCCCAACGTGTAATTTGACTTGGCCCTTGAGGCAATATCAAATTAACACTAAAGCTGGACCGTCGATTATACATTGCGGCAGTGCCGCGGTAACACCACATTCACCGCTACTTTTAATACTTGCCAACCCTCCCGGGAGTGACTCCAGCACTCCTCCCGATTTTTTTTTTTTTTTTTTTTTTTCAGCTAGTCAAACGAGTGCCGGCCCAGTTTCATGTCAGTGCAGCTTCTGCACCCACACACAGTTGAATGCAACGCATACTTCATCAACAGCGATACAGGTTACACTGACGGTAGCCAAATAAAAAACTTTAACACTTTTAGAAATATACGCCACACTGTGAATCCACACCAAACAAGAATGACAAACACATTTCGGGAGAACATCCGCACCGTAACACAACATAAACACAACACAACAAATACCCAGAACCCTTTGTAGCACTAAATCTTCCGAGACGCTACAAGGTGTGTGTGTGTGTGTGTGGTAGCGGGGGTGTATTTTGTAGCGTCCCGAAAGAGTTAGTGCTGCAAAAGATTCTGGGTATTTGTTCTTTTGTGTTTATGTTGTGTTACGGTGCGGATGTTCTCCCGAAAAGTGTTTTTTATTTTTGTTTGGTGTGGGTTCACAGTGTGGCGTATATTTCTAACAGTGTTAAAGTTTTTTATACTGGCACCCTCAGTGTAACCTGTATCGCTGTTGATGAAGTATGCGCTGCATTCATTTGTGTATGCGTGCTGAAGCTGCACATATCTTGTGACTGGGTCTGAAAGATGTTAGAATCGGGTGTACGAGATATGACTGTTGAACACCTTGTCC
Source organism: Entelurus aequoreus (assembly GCF_033978785.1). Taxonomy (NCBI): domain Eukaryota; kingdom Metazoa; phylum Chordata; class Actinopteri; order Syngnathiformes; family Syngnathidae; genus Entelurus; species Entelurus aequoreus. Next base: position 52,350,921 of record NC_084731.1, read on the forward strand.
GATAATGAAAGTTGCCTCAGCTCAAAGCCTGAGCCCCGACATTAAATAACTAGCATCGAAAAAAAGATGCCAGGTATCTGGCTTGGGCACATCAAATTAGATCAGTGTGTTGCAAACTGAGCAGTTTAAAGTCCTGAATGGTTGTTTTATTCATTGTTATTTTATTTTCAAATTTATTAGCCTGTGGAAAAAGTTAATGTTGATATTTACCTCAGAAGGCTGCAAATAGAAAAGAGGCATTCAATTTTTAATTAAATTATATTTGATATGCAATTGATATTTTTTAATTATTATTATTATTATTTGAAACTCCATTTTGCATGTCACTATAAAGTTATATAAGCCTTGCTTGTTCAATATTCAATGCAAAACTTGTTTGGGTCCCTATTAAAAGGTTAATTTGTTCAACCTTGGCCCGCGGCTTTGTTCAGTTTTAAACTTTGGCCCACTCTGTATTTGAGTTTGACACCCCTGGTGAAGGTGAAGCTCTGTCATCCTGGAGGCCACGGGGAAGACCCAGGACACATTGGGAACACTATGTCTCCCGGCAGGCCTGGGAACGCCTCGGGATCCCCTGAGAAAAGGTCCTAGGTGAGGGATCAGACAAAGAGCAGCTCAAAGACCTTTATGAAAAGTACAAATCGAGGACCTAGATTTTTTCTCGCCCAGGCGCAGGTCACCGTGGCTCCCCTGTGGAGCCAGGCGCAGAGGTGGGGCACGATGGCGAGCGACTGGTGGCCGGGCCTGTCTCCATGGGGCCCTGCCGGGCTCAGCTCGAAGAGGCAACGTGGGTCAACCCTCCAATGGGCTCACCACTCATGGGCCCATTGAGGTCATAGAGGTCGGATGCAGTGTGAACTGGGCGGCAGCCGAAGGCAGGGCACTTGGCGGTCCGATTATCGGCTACATAAGCTCGCTCTTGGGACGTGGAACGTCACCTCGCTGGGAGGGAAAGAGCCTGAGCTGGTGCGCCAGGTGAAGAAGTTCCGGCTAGATATAGTTGGACTCACTTCGACGCACAGCAAGGGCTCTGGAACCTGTTCTCTCAAGAGGGGCTGGACTCTCTTCCACTCTGGCGTTGCAAGCAATGAGAGGCTGGGGTGGCAATTGTTGTTGCTCAAAGCCTGCACGTTGGACTTTAACCCAGTAGACGAGATGGTAGCTTCCCTCCGCCTTCGGGTTGGGTGACGGGTCCTGACTGTTGTTTGTGTTTACGCACCAAACAGCAGCTCAGAGTACCCACTCTTTTTGGATTCCCTTGAGGGAGTACTGGAGAGTGCTCCCTCGGGTGATTCCCTTGTTCTGTTGGGGGACTTCAATGCTCATGTTGGCAAGGACAGTGAAACCTGGAGAGTCGTGATTGGGAAAAATGGCCACCCGGATCTGAACCCAAGTGGTGCTTTGTTATTGGACTTTTGTGCTCGTCACGGATTGTCCATAACAAACACAATGTTCAAACATAAGGAAGAACTTTGAACATGTCACGAGGGAGGTGCTGGACATTGAGTCTGAGTGGACCATGTTCCGTGCCTCTCTTGTTGAGGCTGCTGATTGGAGCTGTGGCCGCAAGGTGTTTGGTGCCTGTCGTGGCGGTAATCCTAGAACTCGCTGGTGGCCACCAGCAGTGAGGGATGCCGTCAAGCTGAAGAAAGAGCCTATCGGGTCCTTTTGGCTCATGGGACTCCAGAGGCAGCGGGCATAGCGACAGGCCAAGCAGTGCCTGGGGAATCTGTGGTGGACTCTCCTATTTCTGGGGCTTAGGTTGCCTAGGTAGTTAAAAAGCTCCTCTGTGGCAAGGCCCCGGTGGTGGATGAGTTCCTTAAGGCTCTGGATACTGTGGGGCTGTCTTGGTTGACAAGACTCTGCAACATCGCGTGAACATTGGGGGCGGTACCTCTGGATTGGCAGACCGGGGTGGTGGTTCCTCTCTTTAAGAAGGGGAACCGGAGGGTGTGTTCCAACTATCGTGAAACACACTCCTCAGCCTTCCCGGTAAGGTCTATTCATGTGTACTGGAGAGGAGGAAACTCGGATCCAGGACGAACAGTGTGGTTTTCGTCCTGGTCGTGGAACGGTAGACCAGGTCTATACTCTCGGCAGGGTCCTTGAGTGTGAAGCGACTGGGATGAGAATCAGCACCTCCAAGTCCAAGTCCATGGTTCTCGCGCAGGAAAGGGTCGAGTGCCATTTCCAGGTTGGGGAGGAGATCTTGCCCCAAGTGGAGGAGTTCAAGTACCTAGGAGTCTTGTTCACGAGTGAGGATAGAGTGGATCGAGAGATCCACAGGCGGATTGGTGCGGCGTCTTCAGTATTGAGGACGCTATATCGATCCGTTGTGGTGAAGAAGGAGCTGAGCCAGAAGGAAAAGCTCTCAATTTACCGTCGATCTACGTTCCCAGCTTTGGGTTATGACCGAAAGGACAAGCGGCCGAAATGCGTTTCCTCTGCCGGGTGGTGGGTCTCTCCCTTAGAGACAGGGTGAGAAGCTCTGTCATCCGGGAGGAACTCAAAGTAAAGCCGCTGCTCCTCCACATTGAGAGGAGGCATGAGGTGGTTCGGGCATCTGCTCAGGATGCCCCCCGAACGCCTCTAGGGAGGTGTGGCAGGAGGCCACGGGGAAGACCTAGGACACATTGGAAAGGCTATGTCCCCGGCTGGCCTGGGAACGCCTCGGAATACCCCGAGAAGAGCTGGACGAAGTGGCTGGGGAGAGGGAAATCTGGGATTTTCTGCTCAGGCTGCTGCCCCCGCAACCCGACCTCGGATAAGCGGAAGAAAATGGATCGATTTAGAATGACAGTTATACTGTCAGATTGAGTACAAAAACTAACTAAACCTTACACAATATAATGTTTCTAGTAAAACTCACAAAGATACATATCTCCAGGCATTATTAGCCATTTTGCATGTGTGGTTTAGGAGTTATGTTTAAATAAATAACTGTCAGATTGAGTGTGACAGTAAACTGTCATAGTGAGTAAAACCCTTATTTTGTATTTGCAAACCTTACAAAAACAACTAAATCTAGTTAAACTCACACAGATACAATATTACAGGCATTTTTAGACACAATGCATGTTTGGTTTTAGAGTAATGTTTATCTAACTTTCATATTTAGTATGACAGTTATACCGTCATATTGAATAAAAAAAACAACTAACTTGTGTCTTTGCAAACCTTACAAAATACCATTTTTCTAGTAAAACTAACTTAGATACATGCTCCAGTTATTATTAACTATTTTGCATGAGTTGTTTGAGTTATGTTTAAATAACTGTCATATTGAGTGTGACAGTATACTGTCATAAAACCCAATTTTTGTATTTGCAACCCTGATTCTGGTAAAACTCACATATATACAATATTACAGGCAGTTTTGGACATAATGCATGTTTGGTTTTGGTTTTGGAGTTATGTTTATATAACTTTCATATATAGTATGACAGCTAAACTGTTATATTGAGTAAAATAACTAACTTGTGTTTGTCATAAAACCCAATTTTTGTATTAGCAAACCATACAACTGATTCAAATAAAACTCACATGGATTCAATATTACAGGCATTTTCAGACATTTTGCATGTTTGGTTTAGGAATTATGTTGTAATACATTTGTATTGCTTTTTTCACATTATCTCAGGATTTTTAGAACATTACTGTCATATTGAGTAAAAAAATAATTTTTGTGTTTGCAAGCCTTAAAAAAAGCATATGTTTCCAGTAAAACTCCCAAAGATGCATTATTTCAGGCATTATTAGCCATTTTTCAGGTGTAGTTTAGGAGTTATGTAACTGTCATATTGAGTGTGGCGTCATACTGTCATAGTGAGTTAAAAAAACTAACTTGTGTCTTTGCAAACCTTACAAAAGAAAATGTTTCTAGCAACACTCACAAAAATAATTTTTTTCACGCTATTAGACATGTTTCATGTGTATTTAGGAGTTATAATTAAATAACTTTCATATTGAGTGTTAAAGTTATAATGTCATTATGTGTAAAACCTAATTTTTGTATTTGCAAACCTTACAAAAACAATTGATTCTAGTAAAACGTACATAGATTCAATATTACAGGCATTTTTAGACAATTTACATGTTTGGTTTAAAAGTTGTGTTTGAATACATTTGTATTGCTTTTTTCGCATTATCTCAGGATTCTAAGATCATTACTTTCATATTGAGGAAAAAACTACTTTTTGTTTTTGCAAACCTTACAAACTCACATAAATACATTATTACAGACATTTTTAGACATGACACATGTTTGGTTTTGGAGTTATGTTTATATAACTTTTATATTTAGTATGACTGTTATACTGTCATATTGAATAAAAAAAACTAGCTTGTGTCTTTGCAAACTTTACAAAAGATCATTTTTCTAGTAAAACTAACAAAGATACATGTCTCCAGGCAATATTACCCATTTTGCAAGGGTTGTTTAGGAAATATGTTTAAATACATTTTTATTGCTTTTTTAGCATTATCTCAGGATTCTAAGATCATTACTTTCATATTGAGTAAAAAACTACTTTTTGTTTTTGCAAACCTTACAAACTCACATAAATACATTATTACAGACATTTTTAGACATGACACATGTTTGGTTTTGGAGTTATGTTTATATAACTTTTATATTTAGTATGACTGTTATACTGTCATATTGAATAAAAAAAAACTAGCTTGTGTCTTTGCAAACTTTACAAAAGATCATTTTTCTAGTAAAACTAACAAAGATACATGTCTCCAGGCATTATTACCCATTTTGCATGGGTTGTTTAGGAATTATGTTTAAATACATTTTTATTGCTTTTTTCGCATTATCTCAGGTTTTAAGATCATTACTTTCATATTGAGGAAAAAACTACTTTTTGTTTTTGCAAACCTTACAAACTCACATAGATACATTATTACAGACATTTTTAGACATGACACATGTTTGGTTTTGGAGTTATGTTTATATAACTTTTATATTTAGTATGACTGTTATACTGTCATATTGAATAAAAAAAATAGCTTGTGTCTTTGCAAACTTTACAAAATATCATTTTTCTAGTAAAACTAACAAAGATACATGTCTCCAGGCATTATTACCCATTTTGCATGGGGTGTTTAGGAAATATGTTTAAATACATTTGTATTGCTTTTTTCGCATTATCTCAGGATTCTAAGATCATTACTTTCATATTGAGGAAAAAACTACTTTTTGTTTTTGCAAACCTTACAAACTCACATAAATACATTATTACAGACATTTTTAGACATGACACATGTTTGGTTTTGGAGTTATGTTTATATAACTTTTATATTTAGTATGACTGTTATACTGTCATATTGAATAAAAAAAACTAGCTTGTGTCTTTGCAAACTTTACAAAAGATCATTTTTCTAGTAAAACTAACAAAGATACATGTCTCCAGGCAATATTACCCATTTTGCAAGGGTTGTTTAGGAAATATGTTTAAATACATTTTTATTGCTTTTTTAGCATTATCTCAGGATTCTAAGATCATTACTTTCATATTGAGTAAAAAACTACTTTTTGTTTTTGCAAACCTTACAAACTCACATAAATACATTATTACAGACATTTTTAGACATGACACATGTTTGGTTTTGGAGTTATGTTTATATAACTTTTATATTTAGTATGACTGTTATACTGTCATATTGAATAAAAAAAAACTAGCTTGTGTCTTTGCAAACTTTACAAAAGATCATTTTTCTAGTAAAACTAACAAAGATACATGTCTCCAGGCATTATTACCCATTTTGCATGGGTTGTTTAGGAATTATGTTTAAATACATTTTTATTGCTTTTTTCGCATTATCTCAGGTTTTAAGATCATTACTTTCATATTGAGGAAAAAACTACTTTTTGTTTTTGCAAACCTTACAAACTCACATAGATACATTATTACAGACATTTTTAGACATGACACATGTTTGGTTTTGGAGTTATGTTTATATAACTTTTATATTTAGTATGACTGTTATACTGTCATATTGAATAAAAAAAATAGCTTGTGTCTTTGCAAACTTTACAAAATATCATTTTTCTAGTAAAACTAACAAAGATACATGTCTCCAGGCATTATTACCCATTTTGCATGGGGTGTTTAGGAAATATGTTTAAATACATTTTTATTGCTTTTTTCGCATTATCTCAGGATTCTAAGATCATTACTTTCATATTAAGGAAAAAACTAATTTTTGTTTTTGCAAACCTTACAAACTCACATAAATACATTATTACAGACATTTTTAGACATGACACATGTTTGGTTTTGGAGTTATGTTTATATAACTTTTATATTTAGTATGACTGTTATACTGTCATATTGAATAAAAAAAACTAGCTTGTGTCTTTGCAAACTTTACAAAAGATCATTTTTCTAGTAAAACTAACAAAGATACATGTCTCCAGGCAATATTACCCATTTTGCAAGGGTTGTTTAGGAAATATGTTTAAATACATTTTTATTGCTTTTTTAGCATTATCTCAGGATTCTAAGATCATTACTTTCATATTGAGTAAAAAACTACTTTTTGTTTTTGCAAACCTTACAAACTCACATAAATACATTATTACAGACATTTTTAGACATGACACATGTTTGGTTTTGGAGTTATGTTTATATAACTTTTATATTTAGTATGACTGTTATACTGTCATATTGAATAAAAAAAAACTAGCTTGTGTCTTTGCAAACTTTACAAAAGATCATTTTTCTAGTAAAACTAACAAAGATACATGTCTCCAGGCATTATTACCCATTTTGCATGGGTTGTTTAGGAATTATGTTTAAATACATTTTTATTGCTTTTTTCGCATTATCTCAGGTTTTAAGATCATTACTTTCATATTGAGGAAAAAACTACTTTTTGTTTTTGCAAACCTTACAAACTCACATAGATACATTATTACAGACATTTTTAGACATGACACATGTTTGGTTTTGGAGTTATGTTTATATAACTTTTATATTTAGTATGACTGTTATACTGTCATATTGAATAAAAAAAATAGCTTGTGTCTTTGCAAACTTTACAAAATATCATTTTTCTAGTAAAACTAACAAAGATACATGTCTCCAGGCATTATTACCCATTTTGCATGGGGTGTTTAGGAAATATGTTTAAATACATTTTTATTGCTTTTTTCGCATTATCTCAGGATTCAAAGATCATTACTTTCATATTAAGGAAAAAACTAATTTTTGTTTTTGCAAACCTTACAAACTCACATAAATACATTATTACAGACATTTTTAGACATGACACATGTTTGGTTTTGGAGTTATGTTTATATAACTTTTATATTTAGTATGACTGTTATACTGTCATATTGAATAAAAAAAACTAGCTTGTGTCTTTGCAAACTTTACAAAAGATCATTTTTCTAGTAAAACTAACAAAGATACATGTCTCCAGGCAATATTACCCATTTTGCAAGGGTTGTTTAGGAAATATGTTTAAATACATTTTTATTGCTTTTTTAGCATTATCTCAGGATTCTAAGATCATTACTTTCATATTGAGTAAAAAACTACTTTTTGTTTTTGCAAACCTTACAAACTCACATAAATACATTATTACAGACATTTTTAGACATGACACATGTTTGGTTTTGGAGTTATGTTTATATAACTTTTATATTTAGTATGACTGTTATACTGTCATATTGAATAAAAAAAAACTAGCTTGTGTCTTTGCAAACTTTACAAAAGATCATTTTTCTAGTAAAACTAACAAAGATACATGTCTCCAGGCATTATTACCCATTTTGCATGGGTTGTTTAGGAATTATGTTTAAATACATTTTTATTGCTTTTTTCGCATTATCTCAGGTTTTAAGATCATTACTTTCATATTGAGGAAAAAACTACTTTTTGTTTTTGCAAACCTTACAAACTCACATAGATACATTATTACAGACATTTTTAGACATGACACATGTTTGGTTTTGGAGTTATGTTTATATAACTTTTATATTTAGTATGACTGTTATACTGTCATATTGAATAAAAAAAATAGCTTGTGTCTTTGCAAACTTTACAAAATATCATTTTTCTAGTAAAACTAACAAAGATACATGTCTCCAGGCATTATTACCCATTTTGCATGGGGTGTTTAGGAAATATGTTTAAATACATTTTTATTGCTTTTTTCGCATTATCTCAGGATTCTAAGATCATTACTTTCATATTAAGGAAAAAACTAATTTTTGTTTTTGCAAACCTTACAAACTCACATAAATACATTATTACAGACATTTTTAGACATGACACATGTTTGGTTTTGGAGTTATGTTTATATAACTTTTATATTTAGTATGACTGTTATACTGTCATATTGAATAAAAAAAACTAGCTTATGTCTTTGCAAACTTTACAAAAGATCATTTTTCTAGTAAAACTAACAAAGATACATGTCTCCAGCCATTATTACCCATTTTGCATGGGTTGTTTAGGAATTATGTTTAAATACATTTTTATTGCTTTTTTCGCATTATCTCAGGATTCTAAGATCATTACTTTCATATTGAGGAAAAAACTACTTTTTTTTTTTTTAAACCTTACAAACTCACATAAATACATTATTACAGACATTTTTAGACATGACACATGTTTGGTTTTGGAGTTATGTTTATATAACTTTTATATTTAGTATGACTGTTATACTGTCATATTGAATAAAAAAAAACTAACTTGTGTCTTTGCAAACTTTACAAAAGATCATTTTTCTAGTAAAACTAACAAAGATACATGTCTCCAGGCATTATTACCCATTTTGCATGGGGTGTTTAGGAAATATGTTTAAATACATTTTTATTGCTTTTTTCGCATTATCACAGGATTCTAAGATCATTACTTTCATATTGAGGAAAAAACTACTTTTTGTTTTTGCAAACCTTACAAACTCACATAAATACATTATTACAGACATTTTTAGACATGACACATGTTTGGTTTTGGAGTTATGTTTATGTAACTTTTATATTTAGTATGACTGTTATACTGTCATATTGAATAAAAAAAACTACCTTATGTCTTTGCAAACTTTACAAAAGATCATTTTTCTAGTAAAACTAACAAAGATACATGTCTCCAGGCATTATTACCCATTTTGCATGGGTTGTTTAGGAATTATGTTTAAATACATTTTTATTGCTTTTTTCGCATTATCTCAGGATTCTAAGATCATTACTTTCATATTGAGGAAAAAACTACTTTTTGTTTTTGCAAACCTTACAAACTCACATAAATACATTATTACAGACATTTTTAGACATGACACATGTTTGGTTTTGGAGTTATGTTTATATAACTTTTATATTTAGTATGACTGTTATACTGTCATATTGAATAAAAAAAACTAGCTTGTGTCTTTGCAAACTTTACAAAAGATCATTTTTCTAGTAAAACTAACAAAGATACATGTCTCCAGGCATTATTACCCATTTTGCATAGGGTGTTTAGGAAATATGTTTAAATACATTTTTATTGCTTTTTTCGCATTATCTCAGGATTCTAAGATCATTACTTTCATATTGAGGAAAAAACTACTTTTTGTTTTTGCAAACCTTACAAACTCACATAAATACATTATTATAGGCAATTTTAGACATGACACACGTTTGGTTCTGGAGTTATGTTTATATAACTTTCATATGTAGTATGACTGTTATACTGTCTTATTGAATAAAAACAACTAGCTTGTGTCTTTGCAAACTTTACAAAATATACATTTCCTAGTAAAACTAACAAAGATACATGTCTCCAGGCATTATTACCCATTTTGCCTGGGTTTTTTAGGAGTTATGTTTAAATACATTTTTATTGCTTTTTTCGCATTATCTCAGGATTCTAAGATCATTACTTTCATATTGAGTAAAAAACTACTTTTTGTTTTTGCAAACCTTACAAACTCACATAAATACATTATTACAGACATTTTTAGACATGACACATGTTTGGTTTTGGAGTTATGTTTATATAACTTTTATATTTAGTATGACTGTTATACTGTCATATTGAATAAAAAAAACTAGCTTGTGTCTTTGCAAACTTTACAAAAGATCATTTTTCTAGTAAAACTAACAAAGATACATGTCTCCAGGCATTATTACCCATTTTGCATGGGTTGTTTAGGAATTATGTTTAAATACATTTTTATTGCTTTTTTCGCATTATCTCAGGATTCTAAAATCCTTACTTTCATATTGAGGAAAAAACTACTTTTTGTTTTTGCAAACCTTACAAACTCACATTAATACATTATTACAGGCATTTTTAGACATGACACATGTTTGGTTTCGGAGTTATGATTATATAACTTTCATATTTAGTATGACTGTTATACTGTCATATTGAATAAAAAAAACTAGCTTGTGTCTTTGATATCTTTACAAAAGATCATTTTTTTAAACTAACAACGTTACATGCATTATTAGCCATTTTGCATTTGTTGTTTAGGAGTTAGGTTTAAATACATTTTTATTGCTTTTTCCCCATTATCTCAGGGTTCTAAGAACATTACAGTCAAGTAAAAAACTACTTTTTGTGTTTGCAAAATGTAAAACTCAGTAAAACTCCCAATGATTCATTATTTCAGGCATTATTAGCCATTTTTTTGTGTGGTTTATGAGTTATGTTTAAATAACTGTCATATTGAGTGTGATTTTGTCATTGTGAGTAAAACCTATTTTTTGTATTTGCAAACCTTACAAAAACAACCGATTCTAGGAAAACTCACATTGATACAATATTACAGGCATGTTTAGACATATTGCATGTTTGGTTTTGGAGTTATATTTATATAACCTGCTTTCTGAGCCGCCACCTTTGTGGTTTGCGTGTCCCACTGATCCAGGAACTATGTTGTCCGGGGGCTTCTATGGTCTCCCAAGACAAACAGGTCCTAGGTGAGGGATCAGACAAAGAGCAGCTCAAAGACCTTTATTAAAAGTACAATTGAGGACCTAGATTTTTTTCTCGCCCGGACGCAGGTCACCGTGGCTCCCCTGTGGAGCCAGGCCCAGAGGTGTGGCACGATGGCGATTGACGGGCCTGTCCCCATGGGGCCCAGCCGTGCTCAGCTCGAAGAGGCAACATGGATCCCCCCTCCAGGGCTCACCACTCATGGGCTGGGTCATAGAGGGTGCAGTGTGAGCTGGGCGGCAGACGAAGGCAGGGCACCTGGTGGTCCGATTATCGGCTACATAAGCTCGCTCTTGGGACATGGAACGTCACCTCGCTGGGAGGGAAGGAGCCTGAGCTGGTGCTTGAGGTGGAGACGTTCCCGGCTAGATATAGTTGGACTCACAGCAAGGGCTCTGGAACCTGTTCTCTCAGAGGGGCTGGACTGAGCTGAACTTTCATTAGTTGCAACGCCAGAGTGGAAGAGATTCCACACTGGCGTTGCAACTAATGAGAGGCTGGGGTGGCAATTCTTGTTGCCCCCTGGCTCAAAGCCTGCACGTTGGACTTTAAACCCAATAGACGAGATGGTAGCTTCCTTCAGCCTTCGGGTTGGGTGACGGGTCCTGACTGTTGTTTGTGTTTACACACCAAACAGCAGCTCAGAGTACCAGCTATTTTTGGATTCCCTTGAGGGAGTACTGGAGAGTGCTCCCTCGGGTGATTCCCTTGTTCTGCTGGTGGACTTCAACGCTATGTTGGCAACGACAGTGAAACCTGGAGAGTCGTGATTGGGAAAAATGGCCACCCGGATCTGAACCCAAGTGGTGCTTTGTTATTGGACTTTTGTGCTTGTCACGGATTGTCCATAACAAACACAATGTTCAAACATAAGGGTGTCCATATGTGCACTTGGCACAAGGACACCCTCGGCCGCATGATTGACTTTGTAGTTGTGTCATGGGATTTGCGGCCTCATGTTTTGGACACTCGGTGAAGAGAGGGGCAGAGCTTTATACCAACCACCACCTGGTGGTGAGCTGGCTCCGATGGTAGGGGAGGATGCCGGTCAGACCTGGCAGGCCCAAACGCATTGTAAGGGTCTGCTGGGAACACCTAGCAGAGTCTCCTGAAGAACTTTGAACATGTCCGGAAGAACTTTGAACATGTCACGAGGGAGGTGCTGGACATTGAGTCTGAGTGGACCATGTTCCGTTCCTCTCTTGTTGAGCCAGCTGATTGAAGCTGTGGCCGCAAGGTGTTTGGTGCCTGTCATGGCGGTAATCCACCAGCAGTGAGGGATGCTGTCAAGCTGAAGAAAGAGCCACCGGGTCCTTTTGGCTCATGGGACTCCAGAGGCAGTGGGCATACCGACAGGCCAAGCGAGACCTCCTCAGTCCCACCAACACGTCTTCCTATGAGGAAACAGTGCCTGGGAAGTCTGTGGTGGGCTCTCCTATTTCTGGGGCTGAGGTTGCCAAGGTAGTTAAAAAGCTCCTCCGTCCGGAGTTCCTTAAGGCTCTGGATGCTGTGGGGCAGTCTTGGTTGACAAGACTCTGCAACATTGCGTCTACATCGGGGGCGGTACCTCTGGATTGGCAGACCGGGGTGGTGGTTCCTCTCTTTAAGAAGGGGAACCGGAGGGTGTGTTCCAACTATCGTAGATCACACTCCTCAGCCTTCCCGGTAAGGTCTATTCATGTGTAATGGAGAGGAGGAACCTCGGATCCAGGATGAACAGTGTGGTTTTCGTCCTGGTCGTGGAACGGTAGACCAGCTCTATACTCTCGGCAGGGTCCTTGAGTGTGCATGGGAGTTTGCCCAACCACTCTACATAAGTTTTGTGGACTTGGAGAAGACATTCGACCTTGGCCCCCGGGAAATCCTGTGGGGAGTGCTCAGAGAGTATGGAGTATCGGCATGTCTGATTGTGGCGGGTGTCTCCCTGTATGATCAGTGTCAGAGCTTGGTCCGCATTGCCGGCAGTATGTCGGACCCCTTTCCAGTGAGGGTTGGACTCCGCCAAGGCTGCCCTTTCTCACCGATTCTGTTCATAACTTTAATGGACAGAATATCTAGGCGCAGTCATGGCTTTGAGGATCCCCTCAACGCCATGACTGCGCCTGGTTTGGTGGCTGCAGGATTAGGTCACTGCTTTTTGCAGATGATGTGGTTCTGATGGCTTCAACTGGCCAAGATCTTCAGCTTTCATTGGATCGGTTCGCAGTGAAGCGACTGGGATGAGAATCAGCACCTCCAAGTCCGAGTCCATGGTTTCTCGCCCGGGAAAGGGTGGAGTGCCATCTCGAGGTTGGGAAAGAGATCTTGCCCCAAGTGAAGGAGTTCAAGTACCTAGGAGTCTTATTCACGAGTGAGGATAGAGTGGATTGTGAGATCTACAGGCGGATCGGTGCTGCGTCTTCAGTAATGAGGACGCTATATCGATCCGTTGTGGTGAAGAAGGAGCTGAGCCAGAAGGAAAAGCTTTCAATTTACCGGTCGATCAACGTTCCCATCCTCACCTATGGTCATGAGCTTTGGGTTATGACCGAAAGGACAAGGTCACGGGTACAAGCGGCCGAAATGAGTTTCCTCCGCCGGGTGGTAGGTCTCTCCCTTAGAGATAGGGTAAGAAGCTCTGTCATCTGGGAGGAACTCAGTGTAAAGCCGCTGCTCCTCCACATTGAGAGGAGCCAGATGAGGTGGTTCGGGCATCTGCTCAGGATGCCACCCGAACGCCTCCCTAGGTCCGAACGGCAGGAGGCCATGGGGAAGACCTAGGATACATTGGAAAGACTATGGCCTGGGAACGCCTGGGGATCCCCCGAGAAGAGCTGGACGAAGTGGCTGGGGAGAGGGAAGTCTGGGCTCTCTGCTTAGGCTGCTGCCACCGCAACCCGACCTCGGATAAGCGGAAGAAAATGGATGGATTTAGTATGACAGTTATACTGTCATATTGAGTGTGACAGTATACTGTCATAAAACCCAATTTTTGTATTTGCAAACCTGATTCTAGTAAAACTCACATCTATACAATATTACAGGCAATTTTGGACATAATGCACGTTTGGTTTTGGAGTTATGTTTATATAACTTTAATATATAGTATGACATCCATACTGTTATAATGAGTAAAAAAACTAACTTGTGTCCGTCATAAAACTCAATTTTTGTATTTGCAAACCTTACAAAAACAAATGATTCTAGTAAAACTCACATGGATTCAATATTACAGGCATTTTTAGACATTTTGCATGTTTGGTTTAGGAATCATGTTGGAATACATTTGTATTGCTTTTTTCACATTATCTCAGCATTTTAAGAACTTACTGTCATATTGAGTAAAAAAAAATTGTTGTGTTTGCAAGCCTTAAAAAAACAACCGATTCTAGTAAAACTCACATTGATACAATATTACAGGCATGTTTAGACATCTTGCATGTTTGGTTTTGGAGTTATGTTTATATAACCTGCTTTCTGAGCCGCCACCTTTGTGGTTTGCGTGTCCCACTGATCCTAGGAGCTATGTTGTCCGGGGGCTTCTATGCCCCCTGGTAGGGTCCCCCAAGACAAACAGGTCCTAGGTGAGGAATCAGACAAAGAGCAGCTCAAAGACCTTTATGAAAAGTACAAATCGAGGACCTAGATATTTTCTCGCCCGGACGCGGGTCACCGTGGCTCCCCTGTGGAGCCAGGCCCAGAGGTGGGGCACGATGGCGAGCGACTGGTGCCCATGGGGCCCAGCTCGAAGAGGCAACGTGGGTCCCCCCTGCAATAGGCTCACCACTCATGGGCTGGGTCATAGAGGTCGGGTGCAGTGTTAGCTGGGCGGAAGCCGAAGGCAGGGCACTTGGCGGTCCGATTATCGGCTACATAAGCTCGCTCTTGGGACGTGGAACGTCACCTCGCGAGGTGGAGAAGTTCCCGGCTAGATAAAGCTGGACTCACTTCGACGCACAGCAAGGGCTCTGGAACCTGTTCTCTCAAGAGGGGTTGGACTCTCTTCCACTCTGGCGTTGCAAGTAATGAGAGGCTGGGTTGGCAATTCTTGTTGCCCCCCAGCTCAAAGCCTGCACGTTGGACTTAACCCAGAAGACGAGATGGTAGCTTCCCTCCGCTTTCGGGTTGGGTGACGGGTCCTGACTGTTGTTGGTGTTTACGCACCAAACAGCAGCTCAGAGTACCCACTCTTTTTGGATTCCCTTGAGAGTGCTCCCTCGGGTGATTTCTTTGTTCTGCTGGAGGTCTTCAACGCTCATGTTGGCAACGACTTTGAAACCTGGAGAGTCGTGATTGGGAAAAATGGCCACCCGGATCTGAACCCAAGTGGTGCTTTGTTATTGGACTTTTGTGCTCGTCACGGATTGTCCATAACAAACACAATGTTCAAACATAAGGGTGTCCATATGTGCACTTGACACCAGGACACCCTCGGCCACAGTTCCATTATTGACTTTGTAGTTGTGTCATGGGATTTGCGGCCTCATGTTTTGGACACTCGGGTGAAGAGAGGGGCGAGCTTTCTACCGATCACCACCTGGTGAGCTGGCTCCGATGGTGGGGTAGGATCCCGGACAGACCTGGCAGGCCCAAACGCATTGTGAGAGTCTTTTGGGAATGCCTAGCAGAGTCTCCTGTCAGAGAGAGTTTCTTTTTCTACCTCCGGAGGAACTTTGAACATGTCACAAAGGAGGTGCTGGACATTGAGTCTGAATGGATCATGTTCCGTGCCTCTCTTGTCAAGCCAGCTGATTGGAGCTGTGGCCGCAAGGTGTTTGGTGCCTGTCGTGGCGGTAATCCTAGAACCCGCTGGTGGGATGCCGTCAAGCTGAAGAAAGAGCTTATCTGGTCCTTTTGGCTCATGGGACTCCAGAGGCAGCGGGCATACCGACAGGCCAAGCAGTGCCTGGGGAATCTGTGGTGGGCTCTCCTATTTCTGGGGCTGAGGTTGCCAAGGTAGTTAAAAAGCTCCTCGGTGGCAAGGCCCCGGGGGTGGATGAGCTCCTTAAGGCTCTGGATTCTGTGGGGATGTTTTAGTTGACAAGACTCTGCAACATCGCGTGGACATCAGGGGCGGTACCTCTGGATTGGCAGACCGGGGTGGTGGTTCCTCTCTTTAAGAAGGGGAACCGGAGGGTGTGTTCCAACTATCGTAGATCACACTCCTCAGCCTTCCCGGTAAGGTCTATTCATGTGTACTGGAGAGGAGGAACCTCGGATCCAGGACGAACAGTGTGGTTTTCGTCCTGGTCGTGGAACGGTAGACCAGCTCTATACTCTCGGCAGGGTCCTTGAGTGTGCATGGGAGTTTGTCCAACCAGTCTACATGTGCTTTGTGGACTTGGAGAAGACATTCGACCGTGGCCACCCCGGGAAGTCCTGTGGGGAGTGCTCAGAGAGTATGGGGTATCGGCATGTCTGATTGTGGCGGGTCGCTCCCTGTATGATCAGTGTCAGAGCTTGGTCCGCATTGCCAGCAGTAAGTCGGATCCCTTTCCAGTGAGGGTTGGACCGGAGTCCAACCCTCGTGTTGGCTGCCCTTTGTCACCAAATGTGTTCATACATTTTAAGGACAGAATTTCTAGGCGCAGTCATGGCGTTGAGGGGATCCGGTTTGGTGGCTGCAGGATTAGGTCTCTCCTTTTTGCAGATGATGTGGTCTTTATGGCTTTAACTGGCCAGGATCTTCAGCTCTCATTGGATTGGTTCGCAGCCGAGTGTGAAGCGACTGGGATGAGAATCAGCACCTCCACGTCCAAGGTTCTCGCCCGGGAAAGGGTGGAGTGCCATCTCGAGGTTGGGCAGGAGATCTTGCCCCAAGTGGATGAGTTCAAGTACCTGGTTCATGAGTGAGGGAAGAGTGGATCGTGAGATGCACAGGCTGATCGGTGCGACGTCTTCAGTAATGAGGACGCTATATCGATTCGTTGTGGTAAGAAGGAGCTGCGCCAGAAGGAAAAGCTCTCAATTTACCGGTCAATCTACGTTCCCATCCTCACCTATGGTCATGAGCTTTGGGTTATGACCGAAAAGACAAGATCACGGGTACAAGTGGCCGAAATGAGTTTTCTCCGCTGGGTGGCGGGTCTCTCCCTTACTGTAAGAATTTTCACCGTTTAATTACAGTAACCTACTGGCAGCTAATGGTTCCAGTATAAAACTGTTTTTCTACAGCACACATACTGTGATTTATCACTACAGTTTATTACTTTAAAAAGTATCACAGTACTGTGCTGTATCAAATATACGCTTCACAGCATAATACTGTCATCTGTTTAGCGGCATTACACTGTTATTTTAGTGTATCTACTGTAATATCCATTAACAGTTAATTACAGTAAAATAATTGTAAGCACTTTAGACTGAGCTTTACAGTATAATGCCACTAGAAGTTAATGAGTTGAACTTTTAATTTTTCAAAATCAAAACCCCTGCAATCTGCTGGCATAAAAATGACTGGAGAAATGGCCTTGCAAGATTATGTTTTTATTAACCAATTATTTTAAAGTGCATCAAATACATTCAATGTACATTTAGTGCATTCTTCTTATTTTCAGTAAAGCATTTTAACATTTATAACATGTCCACTTAATTTCTAACTGGAGACAAAACACTGAACACGAGTCCAGTGTTTAGTTGTCGGCTACATAACGCCCCACTCAAAGTCTGTGAGATGTTTTATAAGGGTGGCTACGTGAGGATTTACAGTTGCTGCCTTTTTCTGGACCAGCTTCCCGGTCTTCTTGGACACCACCTTTCCCTGGCTAGCCTTTGTTCCCCTCTCAGGGTTAACGCCAATGAATCGCCTAAAAAAGAGAGAAAGCATATTAGATATTCTGTTGTGATTGAAGATTACTTGCAGTCGATACAGAACCCCCCTCACATTGTTATTTAGGAATATGCACTGCACAAATATTAATATCAATTTTAGGATATATGTGAGCCTATACCATAACCACAGCTGTAGATGAGTGAATGCTCTAAAACCCATTAAGACAAATTCAGAGAGGAAGACAATGCTAAAGCCTCCCCAATCCCTCTCTCTATTTATGTTTTCTCTCCATCTACGGGACCGTGTATTTACGCTGATGTTTCCTGCTTTCACCCATTTAACATATCGTTACCTGCTCATTACCTATCTTCTCTGCATCCTGGGGTCACACTGGTGCTTCTTGCCTTTACCCATTCAACATATCTTTACCTGCACATTACCTACCTTCTCTGCATAGTGTGGTCACGCTGGTGCTTTCTACCTTTACCCATTCAACATATCTTTACCTGCACATTACCTACCTTCTCTGTATCCTGGAGTCAAGCTGGTGTTTCCTGCCTTTACTCATTCAACATATCTTTACCTGCACATTACCTACCTTCTCTGTATCCTGGCGTCTAGCTGGTGTTTCCTGCCTTCACCCATTCAACATATCTTTACCTGCACATTACCTACCTTCCCTGCATCCTTGGGTCACACTGGTGCTTCTTTCTTTCACCATACAACATATCTTCACCTGCACATACCTACCTTGTCTGCATGGCCTCGACCACACCTGCGCTTCCTTCTTTCACCCATTCAACATAGCCTACCTTCCCTGCATGGTGGGGTCACAGTGGTGCTTCCTGCCTTTACCCATTCAACATATCTTCACCCGCACATTACCTACTTGCTCTGCATTCTCGGGTCAAGCTGGTGCTTCCTGCCATCATCCAGTCAACATATCTTTACCTGCAAATTACCTACTTTTTCTGCATCCTGGGGTCAAACAGGTGCTTCCTTCTTTGACCCAGTCAACATATCTTTACCTGCACATTACCTACCTTCTCTGTATCCTAGAGTCAAACTGGTGCTTCGGTCCCTAATAAGAAAGGAACGGAAGAGTCATTGATTTAAGGCACAAAATTGGGGAAATGACAAGTCAAATTCCTGAACAGAGGTGAGAAATATAAAATAAAATATCCTAACAGTATTTTAACAGTATCAAGAGGATTTACCTTTGAACAAATTCCAATGTCCGAGGACCTTCCTCTTGGTATTCCAAGTTGAACACATAGTAGGTGGCAAGAAGGGCAGCAAGCCCTGAGATTAAGCTAAATTGGACGCCTTTGCAGATGACATCACCTTCCATGCTGATCATCCAACGTTTTATTGTGACTTTGTCACCAGCAACTGGTACAGTCAAGAAATGCAGTTTATGTTCCTAAACAGTATCCAATATGGGTAGCATTTTAAAAGTATTTGGAATGGCCACCTCACTCGCTCTCTCTTTACTCTGTTTACATCTAGTCTCCTAAGGCAGTGGTTCTCAAATGGGGGTACGCGTACTCCTGGGGGTACTTGAAGGTATGCCAAGGGGTACGTGAGATTTTTTTTAAATATTCTAAAAATAGCAACAATTCAAAAATCCTTTATAAATATATTTATTGAATAATACTTCGACAAAATATGAATGTAAGTTCATAAACTGAACAACTAATCAAGTAGGCTATTCCATTCATTACCATAAAGCCAGAGTTTCCCCCATGCCATGATGGTTTGACCCTACCTGGCGGTGCCACACGGCACCAACTGTCAATCTACTATCCATGTAGAAAACAATGGAGGCTTGGTTAAAGCGTAGTGGACATGTTCCATAAATATTGATGTTAAAGATTTCTTTTTTTGTGAAGAAATGTTGAGAATGAAGTTCATGAATCCAGATGGATCTCTATTGCAATCCCCAAAGAGGGCACTTTAAGTTGATTACTTCTATGTGTAAAAATCTTTAAATATAATTGAATCAATTGTTTATTTTTCAACAAGTTTTTAGTTATTTTTATATCTTTTTTTCCAAATAGTTCAAGAAAGACCACAACAAGTGAGCAATATTTTGCACTGTTATACAATTTAATAAATCAGAAACTGATGACATAGTGCTGTATTTTACTTCTTTATCTCTTTTTTTCAACCAAAAATGCTTTGCTCTGATTAGGGGGTACTTGAATTTAAAAAATGTTCACAGGGGTACATAACTGAAAAAAGGTTGAGAACCACTGTCCTAAGGCAGTGGTTCTCAACCTTTTTTCAGTGCTGTGAACATTTTTTTAATGCAAGTAGACCTCTATGTCTTCATAACAGGAATATCCTGAATTCTCAAGTTACATATCACAATAGTCATCATCAGTGTTAATAACACAAGAGCTGCTTGGATTTGCTGTTGAGCAAGTCAAACTTCGTTCAGTGTAGCCGTAGTGCTTCCTTGACACGTGCGATGTGAAAGTAGACTTAACTGTAAATCTTTTTTCACATTGACTGAAGGGGCACGTAACTGTCCTACCTTCGGTAATATGACTTTTCAAATGCAGGAGAAAGGCCCGTATATCATCGCACTTCGCGCTACATGAGACAATATTACAAGGTAAACCTTCTGCGCTATACATATCAGTCCTACTCTTGCCATATTTATGACGACGGCTGTGAGTTTTGAAGGCTGAGAAGTTGGAAAAAACTCTTGTGCATTTAGGGAAAGCACACTAAAACGATGCATTAGGCATACAACTATGACTTCGCATGTGTCTAACATACGCAAATACATTGCTGCAAGTCGTAGCACATATGTTGCAAGTTATCATCTTTTATGATGACTATGACAAAAAAGAAGAAAACTTAGCTAGCTAGCATGCGGCGGTACATGCGCGTGGTCAACGATAGTGTCTGTAATGCTGACTGTGACGCTATGTCATTTCGGACTTTATAAATATATATATAAAGTAATTCAAACAGAAAATGACACATCAAGGTACAAGTGACTCTTACCTTGTTATCAAAAACACACGATGCAGTAGGATGGATTTAGCAGGGTCGGCCAGGTGAAATGAAGCTCGGTTGGACGAATTGTGGGCGGACGCAAGAAACAAGTCTGAAAAATACTGAATTACACTGTAGGTTTTACAGTAACTTACTGCTGGTCGATATTTTTTGAAAAATGCAACAAAATTTACAGTACTTAACTGCATTTAAGAAGAACATGATAGGTTGATTGGCAACACTAAATTGGCCCTTGTGTGTGAATGTGAGTGTGAATGTTGTCTGTCTATCTGTGTTGGCCCTGCGATGAGGTGGCTACTTGTCCAGGGTGTACCCCGCCTTCCGCCTGATTGTAGCTGAGATAGGCTCCAGGGCCCCCCGCGACCCCGAAGGGAATAAGCGGTATAAAATGGATGGATGGATGGAGTATATAACTGTAATTTTATTTTAAATTTTTACAGTAATTTTTTACAGTGAAGGTCATGGGTGTCGAACTCTGGCCCGTGGGCCAAATTTGGCCCAACGTGTAATTTGACTTGGCCCTTGAGGCAATATCAAATTAACACTAAAGCTGGACCGTCGATTATACATTGCGGCAGTGCCGCTGTAACACTGCATTCACCGCAACTTCTAATACTTGCCAACCCTCCCAGGAGTGAATCCAGCACTCCTCCCGATTTTTTTTTTCTTTTTTTCAGCTAGTCAAACGAGTGCCGGCCCAGTTTCATGTCAGTGCAGCTTCTGCACCCACACACAATTGAATGCAACGCATACTTCATCAACAGCGATACAGGTTACACTGACGGTAGCCAAATAAAAAACTTTAACACTTTTAGAAATATACGCCACACTGTGAATCCACACCAAACAAGAATGACAAACACATTTCGGGAGAACATCCGCACCGTAACACAACATAAACACAACAGAACAAATACCCGGAACCCTTTGTAGCACTAAATCTTCCGGGACGCTACAAGGTGTGTGTGTGTGGGGGGTTGGGGGGGGGGGGGGGGGGGGGGTTGGTGGTAGCGGGGGTGTATTTTGTAGCGTCCCGAAAGAGTTAGTGCTGCAAAAGATTCTGGGTATTTGTTCTTTTGTGTTTATGTTATGTTACGGTGCGGATGTTCTCCTGAAAAGTGTTTTTTATTTTTGTTTGGTGTGGGTTCACAGTGTGGCGTATATTTCTAACAGTGTTAAAGTTTTTTATACTGGCACTCTCAGTGTAACCTGTATCGCTGTTGATGAAGTATGCGTTGCATTCATTTGTGTATGCGTGCTGAAGCTGCACATTTCTTGTGACTGGGTGTGAATGATGTTAGAATTGGGTGTACGAGATATGACTGTTGAACACCTTCGTTCGATAATGAAAGTTGCCTCAGCTCAAAGCCTGAGCCCCGACGTTAAAGAACTAGCATCTAAAAAAAGATGCCAGGTATCTGGCTTGGGCACATCAAATTAGATCAGTGTGTTGCAAACTGAGCAGTTTAATGTCCTGAATGGTTGTTTTATTCATTTTTATTTTATTTTCAAATGTATTAGCCTGTGGAAAAAGTTAATGTTGATATTTACCTCAGAAGGCTGCAAATAGAAAAGAGGCATTCAATTTTTATTTAAATTGTATTTGATATGCAATTGATATTTTTTAATTATTATTATTATTATTTGAAACTCCATTTTGCATGTCACTATAAAGTTATATAAGCTTTGCTTGTTCAATATTCAATGCAAAACTTGTTTGGGTCCCTAGTAAAAGGTTAATTTGTTCAACCTTGGCCTTTGTTCAGTTTTAAACTTTGGCCCACTCTGTGTTTGAGTTTGACACCCCTGGTGAAGGTGAAGCTCTGTCATCCTGGAGGCCACGGGAAGACCCAGGACACATTGGGAACACTATGTCTCCCGGCTGGCCTGGGAACGCCTCGGGATCCCCTGAGAAAAGGTCCTAGGTGAGGGATCAGACAAAGAGCAGCTCAAAGACCTTTATGAAAAGTACAAATCGAGGACCTAGATTTTTTCTCGCCCAGGCGCAGGTCACCGTGGCTCCCCTGTGGAGCCAGGCGCAGAGGTGGGGCACGATGGCGAGCGACTGGTGGCCGGGCCTGTCTCCATGGGGCCCTGCCGGGCTCAGCTCGAAGAGGCAACGTGGGTCAACCCTCCAATGGGCTCACCACTCTTGGGCCCATTGAGGTCATAGAGGTCGGATGCAGTGTGAACTGGGCGGCAACCGAAGGCAGGGCACTTGGCGGTCCGATTATCGGCTACATAAGCTCGCTCTTGGGACGTGGAACGTCACCTCGCTGGGAGGGAAAGAGCCTGAGCTGGTGCGCCAGGTGAAGAAGTTCCGGCTAGATATAGTTGGACTCACTTCGACGCACAGCAAGGGCTCTGGAACCTGTTCTCTCAAGAGGGGCTGGACTCTCTTCCACTCTGGCGTTGCAAGCAATGAGAGGCTGGGGTGGCAATTGTTGTTGCTCAAAGCCTGCACGTTGGACTTTAACCCAGTAGACGAGATGGTAGCTTCCCTCCGCCTTCGGGTTGGGTGACGGGTCCTGACTGTTGTTTGTGTTTACGCACCAAACAGCAGCTCAGAGTACCCACTCTTTTTGGATTCCCTTGAGGGAGTACTGGAGAGTGCTCCCTCGGGTGATTCCCTTGTTCTGTTGGGGGACTTCAATGCTCATGTTGGCAAGGACAGTGAAACCTGGAGAGTTGTGATTGGGAAAAATGGCCACCCGGATCTGAACCCAAGTGGTGCTTTGTTATTGGACTTTTGTGCTCGTCACGGATTGTCCATAACAAACACAATGTTCAAACATAAGGAAGAACTTTGAACATGTCACGAGGGAGGTGCTGGACATTGAGTCTGAGTGGACCATGTTCCGTGCCTCTCTTGTCGAGGCTGCTGATTGGAGCTGTGGCCGCAAGGTGTTTGGTGCCTGTCGTGGCGGTAATCCTAGAACTCGCTGGTGGCCACCAGCAGTGAGGGATGCCGTCAAGCTGAAGAAAGAGCCTATCGGGTCCTTTTGGCTCATGGGACTCCAGAGGCAGCGGGCATAGCGACAGGCCAAGCAGTGCCTGGGGAATCTGTGGTGGACTCTCCTATTTCTGGGGCTTAGGTTGCCTAGGTAGTTAAAAAGCTCCTCTGTGGCAAGGCCCCGGTGGTGGATGAGTTCCTTAAGGCTCTGGATACTGTGGGGCTGTCTTGGTTGACAAGACTCTGCAACATCGCGTGAACATTGGGGGCGGTACCTCTGGATTGGCAGACCGGGGTGGTGGTTCCTCTCTTTAAGAAGGGGAACCGGAGGGTGTGTTCCAACTATCGTGAAACACACTCCTCAGCCTTCCCGGTAAGGTCTATTCATGTGTACTGGAGAGGAGGAAACTCGGATCCAGGACGAACAGTGTGGTTTTCGTCCTGGTCGTGGAACGGTAGACCAGGTCTATACTCTCGGCAGGGTCCTTGAGTGTGAAGCGACTGGGATGAGAATCAGCACCTCCAAGTCCAAGTCCACGCAGGAAAGGGTCGAGTGCCATCTCCAGGTTGGGGAGGAGATCTTGCCCCAAGTGGAGGAGTTCAAGTACCTAGGAGTCTTGTTCACGAGTGAGGATAGAGTGGATCGAGAGATCCACAGGCGGATTGGTGCGGCGTCTTCAGTATTGAGGACGCTATATCGATCCGTTGTGGTGAAGAAGGAGCTGAGCCAGAAGGAAAAGCTCTCAATTTACCGTCGATCTACGTTACCAGCTTTGGGTTATGACCGAAAGGACAAGCGGCCGAAATGCGTTTCCTCTGCCGGGTGGTGGGTCTCTCCCTTAGAGACAGGGTGAGAAGCTCTGTCATCCGGGAGGAACTCAAAGTAAAGCCGTTGCTCCTCCACATTGAGAGGAGCCATGAGGTGGTTCGGGCATCTACTCAGGGTGCCACCCGAACGCCTCTAGGGAGGTGTGGCAGGAGGCCACGGGGAAGACCTAGGACACATTGGAAAGACTATGTCCCCGGCTGGCCTGGGAACGCCTCGGAATACCCCGAGAAGAGCTGGACGAAGTGGCTGGGGAGAGGGAAGTCTGGGATTTTCTGCTCAGGCTGCTGCCCCCGGAAGAAAATGGATGGATTTAGAATGACAGTTATACTGTCAGATTGAGTACAAAAACTAACTAAACCTTACACAATATAATGTTTCTAGTAAAACTCACAAAGATACATATCTCCAGGCATTATTAGCCATTTTGCATGTGTGGTTTAGGAGTTATGTTTAAATAAATAACTGTCAGATTGAGTGTGACAGTAAACTGTCATAGTGAGTAAAACCCTTATTTTGTATTTGCAAACCTTACAAAAACAACTAAATCTAGTAAAACTCACACAGATACAATATTACAGACATTTTTAGACATAATGCATGTTTGGTTTTAGAGTAATGTTTATATAACTTTCATATTTAGTATGACAGTTATACTGTCATATTGAATAAAAAAAACAACTAACTTGTGTCTTTGCAAACCTTACAAAATACAATTTTTCTAGTAAAACTAACTAAGATACATGCTCCAGGCATTATTAGCCATTTTGCATGTGTTGTTTGAGTTATGTTTAAATAAGTGTCATATTGAGTGTGACAGTATACTGTCATAAAACCCAATTTTTGTATTTGCAACCCTGATTCTAGTAAAACTCACATATATACAATATTACAGGCAGTTTTGGACATAATGCATGTTTGGTTTTGGAGTTATGTTTATATAACTTTCATATATAGTATGACAGCTAAACTGTTATATTGAGTAAAATAACTAACTTGTGTTTGTCATAAAACCCAATTTTTGTATTAGCAAACCATACAACTGATTCAAATAAAACTCACATGGATTCAATATTACAGGCATTTTCAGACATTTTGCATGTTTGGTTTAGGAATTATGTTGTAATACATTTGTATTGCTTTTTTCACATTATCTCAGGATTTTTAGAACATTACTGTCATATTGAGTAAAAAAATAATTTTTGTGTTTGCAAGCCTTAAAAAAAGCATATGTTTCCAGTAAAACTCCCAAAGATGCATTATTTCAGGCATTATTAGCCATTGTTCAGGTGTGGTTTAGGAGTTATGTTTAAATAACTGTCATATTGAGTGTGGCGTTATACTGTCATATTTAGTTAAAAAAAAACTAACTTGTGTCTTTGCAAACCTTACAAAAGAAAATGTTTCTAAACAACACTCACAAAGATAATTTTTTTCACGCTATTAGACATGTTTCATGTGTATTTAGGAGTTATAATTAAATAACTTTCATATTGAGTGTTAAAGTTATAATGTCATTATGTGTAAAACTTAATTTTTTTATTTGCAAACCTTACAAAAACAATTGATTCTAGTAAAACTTACATAGATTCAATATTACAGGCATTTTTGGTTTAAAAGTTGTGTTTGAATACATTTGTATTGCTTTTTTCGCATTATCTCAGGATTCTAAGATCATTACTTTCATATTGAGTAAAACACTACTTTTTGTTTTTGCAAACCTTACAAACTCACATAAATACATTATTACAGAAATTTTTAAACATTACACATGTTTGGTTTTGGAGTTATGTTTATATAACTTTTATATTTAGTATGACTGTTATACTGTCATATTAAATAAAAAAAAACTAGCTTGTGTCTTTGCAAACTTTACAAAAGATCATTTTTCTAGTAAAACTAACAAAGATACATGTCTCCAGGCATTATTACCCATTTTGCATGGGTTGTTTAGGAATTATGTTTAAATACATTTTTATTGCGTTTTTCGCATTATCTCAGGATTCTTAGATCATTACTTTCATATTGAGTAAAAAACTACTTTTTGTTTTAGCAAACCTTACAAACTCACATAAATACATTATTACAGGCATTTTTAGACATGACACATGTTTGGTTTTGGAGTTATGTTTATATAACTTTTATATTTAATATGACTGTTATACTGTCATATTGAATTGAAAAAAACTAGCTTGTGTCTTTGCAAACTTTACAAAAGATCATTTTTCTAGTAAAACTAACAAAGATACATGTCTCCAGGCATTATTACCCATTTTGCATGGGTTGTTTAGGAATTATGTTGAAATACATTTTTATTGCTTTTTTCGCATTGTCTCAGGATTCTTAGATCATTACTTTCATATTGAGTAAAAAACTACTTTTTGTTTTTGCAAACCTTACAAACTCACATAAATACATTATTACAGGCATTTTTAGACATAACATATGTTTGGTTTTGGAGTTATGTTTTGATAACTTTCATATTTAGTAGGACTGTTATACTGTCATATTGAATAAAAAAAACTAGCTTGTGTCTTTGATATCTTTACAAAAGATCATTTTTTCTAGTAAAACTAACAAAGATACATGTCTCCAGGCATTATTAGCCATTTTGCATGGGTTGTTTAGGAATTATGTTTAAATACATTTTTATTGCTTTTTTCGCATTATCTCAGGATTCTAAAATCCTTACTTTCATATTGAGGAAAAAACTACTTTTTGTTTTTGCAAACCTTACAAACTCACATAAATACATTATTATGGGCAATTTTAGACATGACACACGTTTGGTTCTGGAGTTATGTTTATATAACTTTCATATTTAGTATGACTGTTATACTGTCTTATTGAATAAAAACAACTAGCTTGTGTCTTTGCAAACTTTACAAAATATACATTTTCTAGTAAAACTAACAAAGATACATGTCTCCAGGCATTATTACCCATTTTGCCTGGGTTGTTTAGGAGTTAAGTTTAAATACATTTTTATTGCTTTTTTCGCATTATCTCAGGATTCTAAGATCATTACTTTCATATTGAGTAAAAAACTACTTTTTGTTTTTGCAAACCTTACAAACTCACATTAATACATTATTACAGGCATTTTTAGACATGACACATGTTTGGTTTTGGAGTTATGTTAATATAACTTTCATATTTAATATGACTGTTATACTGTCATATTGAATAAAAAAAACTGGCTTGTGTCTTTGCAAACTTTACAAAAGATAATTTTTCCAGTAAAACTAACAAATATACATGTTTCCAGGCATTATTAGCCATTTTGCATATGTTGTTTAGGAGTAATGTTTAAATACATTTTTATTGCTTTTTTCGCATTATCTCAGGATTTTAAGAACATTACAGTCATATTGAGTAAAAAAACTACTTTTTGTGTTTGCAAGATTTAAAAAAGCATGTGTTTCGAGTAAAACGGCCAAGGATGCATTATTTCAGGCATTATTAGCCATTTTTCATGTGTGGTTTGAGTTATGGTTAAATAACTGTCATATACTGTCAGTTATGACATAGTAAGTAAAACCTAATTTATGTATTTGCAAACCTTACAAAATCATTTAAATCTAGTAAAACTCACATGGATTCAATATTACAGACATTTTTAGACATTTTGCATATGTGGTTTAGGAATTATGTTGGAATCATTTTTTTTGATTTGTTCGTTTTTTCTCAGAATTTTAGAACATTACTGTCATATTGAGTAAAAAAATATTTTTTGTGTTTGCAAGCCTTAAAAAAGCATATGTTTCGAGTAAAACTTACAAGAATGCATTATTTCAGGCATTGTTAGTCATTTTTCATGTGTAGTTTAAGAGTTATGTTTAAATAACTGTCATATTGAGTGTGGCAGTTATACTGTCATATTGAGTAAAAAAAACTAACCTGTCTTTGCAAACCTTACAAAAGAAAATGTTTCTAGTAACACTCACAAAGATAATTTTTTTCACGCATTATTAGACATGTTTCATGTGTGGTTAGGAGTTATAAATAAATAATTGTCATATTGAGTGTTACAGTTTTAATGTCATTATGTGTAAAACCTAATTTTTCTATTTGCAAACCTTACAAAAACAATTGATTCTAGTAAAACTTATAGAGATTCAATATTACAGGCATTTTTAGACATTTTACATGTTTGGTTTAAAATTTGTGTTTGAATACATTTGTATTGCTTTTTTCGCATTATCTCAGGATTCTAAGAACATTACTTTCATATTGAGTAAAAAACTACTTTTTGTTTTTGCAAACCTTACAAACTCACATAAATACATTATTACAGGCATTTTTAGACATGACACATGTTTGGTTTTGGAGTTATGTTTATATAACTTTCATATTTAGTATGACTGTTATACTGTCATATTGAATAAAAAAAAACTAGCTTGTGTCTTTGATATCTTTACAAAAGATCATTTTTTTAAACTAACAACGTTACATGTCTCCCTAGGCATTATTAGCCATTTTGCATGTGTTGTTTAGGAGTTAGGTTTAAATACATTTGTATTGCTTTTTTCCCATTATCTCAGGTTTCTAAGAACATTACAGTCAAGTAAAAAACTACTTTTTGTGTTTGCAAAATGTAAAACTCAGTAAAACTCCCAATGATTCATTATTTCAGGCATTATTAGCCATTTTTTTGTGTGGTTTATGAGTTATGTTTAAATAACTGTCATATTGAGTGTGATTTTGTCATTGAGAGTAAAACCTAATTTTTGTATTTGCAAACCTTACAAAAAAAACCGATTCTAGGAAAACTCACATTGATACAATATTACAGGCATGTTTAGACATATTGCATGTTTGGTTTTGGAGTTATATTTATATAACCTGCTTTCTGAGCCGCCACCTTTGTGGTTTGCGTGTCCCACTGATCCAGGAACTATGTTGTCCGGGGGCTTCTATGGTCTCCCAAGACAAACAGGTCCTAGGTGAGGGATCAGACAAAGAGCAGCTCAAAGACCTTTATTAAAAGTACAATTGAGGACCTAGATTTTTTCTCGCCCGGACGCAGGTCACCGTGGCTCCCCTGTGGAGCCAGGCCCAGAGGTGTGGCACGATGGCGATTGACGGGCCTGTCCCCATGGGGCCCAGCCGTGCTCAGCTCGAAGAGGCAACGTGGATCCCCCCTCCAGGGCTCACCACTCATGGGCTGGGTCATAGAGGGTGCAGTGTGAGCTGGGCGGCAGCCGAAGGCAGGGCACTTGGTGGTCCGATTATCGGCTACATAAGCTCGCTCTTGGGACATGGAACGTCACCTCGCTGGGAGGGAAGGAGCCTGAGCTGGTGCTTGAGGTGGAGACGTTCCCGGCTAGATATAGTTGGACTCACAGCAAGGGCTCTGGAACCTGTTCTCTCAGAGGGGCTGGACTGAGCTGAACTTTCATTACTTGCAACGCCACAGTGGAAGAGATTCCCCACTGGCGTTGCAACTAATGAGAGGCTGGGGTGGCAATTCTTGTTGCCCCCCGGCTCAAAGCCTGCACGTTGGACTTTAAACCCAATAGACGAGATGGTAGCTTCCTTCAGCCTTCGGGTTGGGTGACGGGTCCTGACTGTTGTTTGTGTTTACACACCAAACAGCAGCTCAGAGTACCAACTCTTTTTGGATTCCCTTGAGGGAGTACTGGAGAGTGCTCCCTCGGGTGATTCCCTTGTTCTGCTGGTGGACTTCAACGCTATGTTGGCAACGACAGTGAAACCTGGAGAGTCGTGATTGGGAAAAATGGCCACCCGGATCTGAACCCAAGTGGTGCTTTGTTATTGGACTTTTGTGCTTGTCACGGATTGTCCATAACAAACACAATGTTCAAACATAAGGGTGTCCATATGTGCACTTGGCACAAGGACACCCTCGGCCGCATGATTGACTTTGTAGTTGTGTCATGGGATTTGCGGCCTCATGTTTTGGACACTCGGTGAAGAGAGGGGCAGAGCTTTCTACCAACCACCACCTGGTGGTGAGCTGGCTCCGATGGTAGGGGAGGATGCCGGTCAGACCTGGCAGGCCCAAACGCATTGTAAGGGTCTGCTGGGAACACCTAGCAGAGTCTCCTGAAGAACTTTGAACATGTCCGGAAGAACTTTGAACATGTCACGAGGGAGGTGCTGGACATTGAGTCTGAGTGGACCATGTTCCGTTCCTCTCTTGTTGAGCCAGCTGATTGAAGCTGTGGCCGCAAGGTGTTTGGTGCCTGTCGTGGCGGTAATCCACCAGCAGTGAGGGATGCTGTCAAGCTGAAGAAAGAGCCACCGGGTCCTTTTGGCTCATGGGACTCCAGAGGCAGTGGGCATACCGACAGGCCAAGCGAGACCTCCTCAGTCCCACCAACACGTCTTCCTATGAGGAAACAGTGCCTGGGAAGTCTGTGGTGGGCTCTCCTATTTCTGGGGCTGAGGTTGCCAAGGTAGTTAAAAAGCTCCTCGGTGGCAAGGCCCCGGGGGTATGAGCTCCGTCCGGAGTTCCTTAAGGCTCTGGATGCTGTGGGGCAGTCTTGGTTGACAAGACTCTGCAACATTGCGTCTACATCGGGGGCGGTACCTCTGGATTGGCAGACCGGGGTGGTGGTTCCTCTCTTTAAGAAGGGGAACCGGAGGGTGTGTTCCAACTATCGTAGATCACACTCCTCAGCCTTCCCGGTAAGGTCTATTCATGTGTAATGGAGAGGAGGAACCTCGGATCCAGGACGAACAGTGTGGTTTTCGTCCTGGTCGTGGAACGGTAGACCAGCTCTATACTCTCGGCAGGGTCCTTGAGTGTGCATGGGAGTTTGCCCAACCAGTCTACATAAGTTTTGTGGACTTGGAGAAGACATTCGACCTTGGCCCCCGGTAAATCCTGTGGGGAGTGCTCAGAGAGTATGCAGTATCGGCATGTCTGATTGTGGCGGGTGTCTCCCTGTATGATCAGTGTCAGAGCTTGGTCCGCATTGCCGGCAGTAAGTCGGACCCCTTTCCAGTGAGGGTTGGACTCCGCCAAGGCTGCCCTTTGTCACCGATTCTGTTCATAACTTTAATGGACAGAATATCTATGCACAGTCATGGCTTTGAGGATCCCCTCAACGCCATGACTGCGCCTGGTTTGGTGGCTGCAGGATTAGGTCTCTGCTTTTTGCAGATGATGTGGTCCTGATGGCTTCAACTGGCCAAGATCTTCAGCTTTCATTGGATCGGTTCGCAGTGAAGCGACTGGGATGAGAATCAGCACCTCCAAGTCCGAGTCCATGGTTCTCGCCCGGGAAAGGGTGGAGTGCCATCTCGAGGTTGGGAAAGAGATCTTTCCCCAAGTGAAGGAGTTCAAGTACCTAGGAGTCTTGTTCACGAGTGAGGATAGAGTGGATTGTGAGATCTACAGGCGGATCGGTGCGGCGTCTTCAGTAATGAGGACGCTATATCGATCCGTTGTGGTGAAGAAGGAGCTGAGCCAGAAGGAAAAGCTTTCAATTTACCGGTCGATCAACGTTCCCATCCTCACCTATGGTCATGAGCTTTGGGTTATGACCGAAAGGACAAGGTCACGGGTACAAGCGGCCGAAATGAGTTTCCTCCGCCGGGTGGTGGGTCTCTCCCTTAGAGATAGGGTGAGAAGCTCTGTCATCTGGGAGGACCTCAGTGTAAAGCCGCTGCTCCTCCACATTGAGAGGAGCCAGATGAGGTGGTTCGGGCATCTGCTCAGGATGCCACCCGAACGCCTCCCTAGGTCCGAACGGCAGGAGGCCATGGGGAAGACCTAGGATACATTGGAAAGACTATGGCCTGGGAACGCCTCGGGATCCCCCGAGAAGAGCTGGACGAAGTGGCTGGGGAGAGGGAAGTCTGGGCTCTCTGCTTAGGCTGCTTCCTCCGCAACCCGACCTCGGATAAGCGGAAGAAAATGGATGGATTTAGTATGACAGTTATACTGTCATATTGAGTGTGACAGTATACTGTCATAAAACCCAATTTTTGTATTTGCAAACCTGATTCTAGTAAAACTCACATCTATACAATATTACAGGCAATTTTGGACATAATTCACGTTTGGTTTTGGAGTTATGTTCATATAACTTTAATATATAGTATGACATCTATACTGTTATAATGAGTAAAAAAAACTAACTTGTGTCTGTCATAAAACTCAATTTTTGTATTTGCAAACCTTACAAAAACAAATGATTCTAGTAAAACTCACATGGATTCAATATTACAGGCATTTTTAGACATTTTGCATGTTTGGTTTAGGAATCATGTTGGAATACATTTGTATTTTTTTTTTCACATTATCTCAGCATTTTAAGAACTTACTGTCATATTGAGTAAAAAAAACTTTTTGTGTTTGCAAGCCTTAAAAAAACAACCGATTCTAGTAAAACTCACATTGATACAATATTACAGGCATGTTTAGACATCTTGCATGTTTGGTTTTGGAGTTATGTTTATATAACCTGCTTTCTGAGCCGCCACCTTTGTGGTTTGCGTGTCCCACTGATCCTAGGAGCTATGTTGTCCGGGGGCTTCTATGCCCCCTGGTAGGGTCCCCCAAGACAAACAGGTCCTAGGTGAGGAATCAGACAAAGAGCAGCTCAAAGACCTTTATGAAAAGTACAAATCGAGGACCTAGATATTTTCTCGCCCGGACGCGGGTCACCGTGGCTCCCCTGTGGAGCCAGGCCCAGAGGTGGGGCACGATGGCGAGCGACTGGTGCCCATGGGGCCCAGCTCGAAGAGGCAACGTGGGTCCCCCCTGCAATAGGCTCACCACTCATGGGCTGGGTCATAGAGGTCGGGTGCAGTGTTAGCTGGGCGGAAGCCGAAGGCAGGGCACTTGGCGGTCCGATTATCGGCTACATAAGCTCGCTCTTGGGACGTGGAACGTCACCTCGCGAGGTGGAGAAGTTCCCGGCTAGATAAAGCTGGACTCACTTCGACGCACAGCAAGGGCTCTGGAACCTGTTCTCTCAAGAGGGGTTGGACTCTCTTCCACTCTGGCGTTGCAAGTAATGAGAGGCTGGGTTGGCAATTCTTGTTGCCCCCCGGCTCAAAGCCTGCACGTTGGACTTAACCCAGAAGACGAGATGGTAGCTTCCCTCCGCTTTCGGGTTGGGTAACGGGTCCTGACTGTTGTTGGTGTTTACGCACCAAACAGCAGCTCAGAGTACCCACTCTTTTTGGATTCCCTTGAGAGTGCTCCCTCGGGTGATTCCCTTGTTCTGCTGGGGGTCTTCAACGCTCATGTTGGCAACGACTTTGAAACCTGGAGAGTCGTGATTGGGAAAAATGGCCAGCCGGATCTGAACCCAAGCCGTGCTTTGTTATTGGACTTTTGTGCTCGTCACGGATTGTCCATAACAAACACAATGTTCAAACATAAGGGTGTCCATATGTGCTCTTGGCACCAAGACACCCTCGGCCGCAGTTCCATTATTGACTTTGTAGTTGTGTCATGGGATTTGCGGCCTCATGTTTTGGACACTCGGGTGAAGAGAGGGGCGAGCTTTCTACCGATCACCACCTGGTGAGCTGGCTCCGATGGTGGGAGAGTCTTTTGGGAATGCCTAGCAGAGTCTCCTGTCAAAGAGAGTTTCTTTTTCCACCTCCGGAGGAACTTTGAACATGTCACAAAGGAGGTGCTGGACATTGAGTCTGAATGGATCATGTTCCGTGCCTCTCTTGTCAAGCCAGCTGATTGGAGCTGTGGCCGCAAGGTGTTTGGTGCCTGTCGTGGCGGTAATCCTAGAACCCGCTGGTGGCCACCAGCAGTGCGGGATGCCGTCAAGCTGAAGAAAGAGCTTATCTGGTCCTTTTGGCTCATGGGACTCCAGAGGCAGCGGGCATACCGACAGGCCAAGCAGTGCTTGGGGAATATGTGGTGGGCTCTCCTATTTCTGGGGCTGAGGTTGCCAAGGTAGTTAAAAAGCTCCTCGGTGGCAAGGCCCCGGGGGTGGATGAGCTCCGTCCGGAGTTCCTTAAGGCTCTGGATGCTGTGGGGCTGTTTTAGTTGACAAGACTCTGCAACATCGCGTGGACATCAGGGGCGGTACCTCTGGATTGGCAGACCGGGGTGGTGGTTCCTCTCTTTAAGAAGGGGAACCGGAGGGTGTGTTCCAACTATCGTAGATGACACTCCTCAGCCGTCCCGGTAAGGTCTATTCATGTGTACTGGAGAGGAGGAACCTCGGATCCAGGACGAACAGTGTGGTTTTCGTCCTGGTCGTGGAACGGTAGACCAGATCTATACTCTCGGCAGGGTCCTTCAGTCTGCATGGGAGTTTGTCCAACCAGTCTACATGTGCTTTGTGGACTTGGAGAAGACATTCGACCGTGGCCACCCCGGGAAGTCCTGTGGGGAGTGCTCAGAGAGTATGGGGTATCGGCATGTCTGATTGTGGCGGGTCGCTCCCTGTATGATCAGTGTCAGAGCTTGGTCCGCATTGCCAGCAGTAAGTCGGATCCCTTTCCAGTGAGGGTTGGAACGGAGTCCAACCCTCGTGTTGGCTGCCCTTTGTCACCAAATGTGTTCATACATTTTATGGACAGAATTTCTAGGCGCAGTCATGGCGTTGAGGGGATCCGGTTTGGTGGCTGCAGGATTAGGTCTCTCCTTTTTGCAGATGATGTGGTCCTTATGGCTTTAACTGGCCAGGATCTTCAGCTCTCATTGGATTGGTTCGCAGCCGAGTGTGAAGCGACTGGGATGAGAATCAGCACCTCCAAGTCCAAGGTTCTCGCCCGGGAAAGGGTGGAGTGCCATCTCGAGGTTGGGCAGGAGATCTTGCCCCAAGTGGATGAGTTCAAGTACCTGGAGTCTTGTTCATGAGTGAGGGAAGAGTGGATCGTGAGATGCACAGGCTGATCGGTGCGGCGTCTTCAGTAATGAGGACGCTATATCGATTCGTTGTGGTAAGAAGGAGCTGCGCCAGAAGGAAAAGCTCTCAATTTACCGGTCAATCTACTTTCCCATCCTCACCTATGGTCATGAGCTTTGGGTTATGACCGGAAGGACAAGATCACGGGTACAAGCGGCCGAAATGAGTTTTCTCCCCTGGGTGGCGGGTCTCTCCCTTACTGTAAGAATTTTCACCGTTTAATTACAGTAACCTACTGGCAGCTAATGGTTCCAGTATAAAACTGTTTTTCTACAGCACACATACTGTGATTTATCACTACAGTTTATTACTCTAAAAAGTATCACAGTACTGTGCTGTATCAAATATACGCTTCACAGCATAATACTGTCATCTGTTTAGCGGCATTACACTGTTATTTTAGTGTATCTACTGTAATATCCATTAACAGTTAATTACAGTAAAATAATTGTAAGCACTATAGACTGAGCTTTACAGTATAATGCCACTAGAAGTTAATGAGTTGAACTTTTAATTTTTCAAAATCAAAACCCCTGCAATCTGCTGGCATAAAAATGACTGGAGAAATGGCCTTGCAAGATTATGTTTTTATTAACCAATTATTTTAAAGTGCATCAAATACATTCAATGTACATTTAGTGCATTATTCTTATTTTCAGTAAAGCATTTTAACATTTATAACATGTCCACTTAATTTCTAACTGGAGACAAAACACTGAACACGAGTCCAGTGTTTAGTTGTCGGCTACATAAAGCCCCACTCAAAGTCTGTGAGATGTTTTATAAGGGTGGCTACGTGAGGATTTACAGTTGCTGCCTTTTTCTGGACCAGCTTCCCGGTCTTCTTGGACACCACCTTTCCCTGGCTAGCCTTTGTTCCCCTCTCAGGGTGAACGCCAATGAATCGCCTAAAAAAGAGAGAAAGCATAATAGATATTCTGTTGTGATTGAAGATTACTTGCAGTCGATACAGAACCCCCCTCACATTGTTATTTAGGAATATGCACTGCACAAATATTAATATCAATTTTAGGATATATGTGAGCCTATACCATAACCACAGCTGTAGATGAGTGAATGCTCTAAAACCCATTAAGACAAATTCAGAGAGGAAGACAATGCTAAAGCCTCCCCAATCCTTCTCTCTATTTATGTTTTCTCTCCATCTACGGGACCGTGTATTTACGCTGATGTTTCCTGCTTTCACCCATTTAACATATCGTTACCTGCTCATTACCTATCTTCTCTGCATCCTGGGGTCACACTGGTGCTTCTTGCCTTTACCCATTCAACATATCTTTACCTGCACATTACCTACCTTCCCTGCATCCTTGGGTCACACTGGTGCTTCTTTCTTTCACCATACCAGCAACTGGTACAGTCAAGAAATGCAGTTTATGTTCCTAAACAGTATCCAATATGGGTAGCATTTTAAAAGTATTTGGAATGGCCACCTCACTCGCTCTCTCTTTACTCTGTTTACATCTAGTCTCCTAAGGCAGTGGTTCTCAAATGGGGGTACGCGTACTCCTGGGGGTACTTGAAGGTATGCCAAGGGGTATGTGAGATTTTTTTTAAATATTCTAAAAATAGCAACAATTCAAAAATCCTTCATAAATATATTTATTGAATAATACTTCGACAAAATATGAATGTAAGTTCATAAACTGAACAACTAATCAAGTAGGCTATTCCATTCATTACCATAAAGCCAGAGTTTCCCCCATGCCATGATGGTTTGACCCTACCTGGCGGTGCCACACGGCACCAACTGTCAATCAACTATCCATGTAGAAAACAATGGAGGCTTGGTTAAAGCGTAGTGGACATGTTCCATAAATATTGATGTTAAAGATTTCTTTTTTTGTGAAGAAATGTTGAGAATGAAGTTCATGAATCCAGATGGATCGCTATTGCAATCCCCAAAGAGGGCACTTTAAGTTGATTACTTCTATGTGTAAAAATGTTTATTTATAATTGAATCACTTGGTTATTTTTCAACAAGTTTTTAGTTATTTTTATATCTTTTTTTCCAAATAGTTCAAGAAAGACCACAACAAATGAGCAATATTTTGCACTGTTATACAATTCAATAAATCAGAAACTGATGACATAGTGCTGTATTTTACTTCTTTATCTCTTTTTTTCAACCAAAAATGCTTTGCTCTGATTAGGGGGTACTTGAATTTAAAAAATGTTCACAGGGGTACATCACTGAAAAAAGGTTGAGAACCACTGTCCTAAGGCAGTGGTTCTCAACCTTTTTTCAGTGCTATGAACATTTTTTTAATGCAAGTAGACCTCCATGTCTTCATAACAGGAATACCCTGAATTCTCAAGTTGCATATCACAATAGTCATCATCAGTGTTAATAACACAAGAGCTGCTTGGATTTGCTGTTGATCAAGTCAAACTTTGTTCAGTATAGCCGTAGTGCTTCCTTGACACGTGCGATGTGAAAGTAGACTTAACTGTAAATCTTTTTTCACATTGACTGAAGGGGCACGTAACTGTCCTACCTTCGGTAATATGACTTTTCAAATGCAGGAGAAAGGCCCGTATATCAGCGCACTTCGCGCTACATGAGACAATATTACAAGGTAAACCTTCTGCGCTATACATATCAGTCCTACTCTTGCCATATTTATGACGACGGCTGTGAGTTTTGAAGGCTAAGAAGTTGGAAAAAACTCTTGTGCATTTAGGGAAAGCACACTTAAACGATGCATTAGGCATACAACTATGACTTCGCATGTGTCTAACATACGCAAATACATTGCTGCAAGTCGTAGCACATATGTTGCAAGTTATCATCTTTTATGATGACTATGACAAAAAAGAAGAAAACTTAGCTACCTAGCATGCGGCGGTACATGCGCGTGGTCAACGATAGTGTCTGTGATGCTGACTGTGACGCTATGTCATCTCGGACTTTATAAATATATATATAAAGTAATTCAAACAGAAAATGACACATCAAGGTACAAGTGACTCTTACCTTGTTATCAAAAACACACGATGCAGTAGGATGGATTTAGCAGGGTCGGCCAGGTGAAATGAAGCTCGGTTGGACGAATTGTGGGCGGACGCAAGAAACAAGTCTGAAAAATACTGAATTACACTGTAGGTTTTACAGTAACTTACTGCTGGTCGATATTTTTTGAAAAATGGAACAAAATTTACAGTACTTAACTGCATTTAAGAAGAACATGATAGGTTGATTGGCAACACTAAATTGGCCCTAGTGTGTGAATGTGAGTGTGAATGTTGTCTGTCTATCTGTGTTGGCCCTGCGATGAGGTGGCGACTAGTCCAGGGTGTACCCCGCCTTCCGCCCGATTGTAGCTGAGATAGGCTCCAGCGACCCCGAAGGGAATAAGCGGTAGAAAGTGGATGGATGGATGGAGTATATAACTGTAATTTAATTTTTTATTTTTACAGTAATTTTTTACAGTGAAGGTCATGGGTGTCAAACTCTGGCCCGTGGGCCAAATTTGGCCCAACGTGTAATTTGACTTGGCCCTTGAGGCAATATCAAATTAACACTAAAGCTGGACCGTCGATTATACATTGCGGCAGTGCCGCGGTAACACCACATTCACCGCTACTTTTAATACTTGCCAACCCTCCCGGGAGTGACTACAGCACTCCTCCCGATTTTTTTTTTTTTTTTTTTTTTCAGCTAGTCAAACGAGTGCCGGCCCAGTTTCATGTCAGTGCAGCTTCTGCACCCACACACAATTGAATGCAACGCATACTTCATCAACAACGATACAGGTTACACTGACGGTAGCCAAATAAAAAACTTTAACACTTTTAGAAATATACTGTGAATCCACACCAAACAAGAATGACAAACACATTTCGGGAGAACATCCGCACCGTAACACAACATAAACACAACACAACAAATACCCAGAAGCCTTTGTAGCACTAAATCTTCCGAGACGCTACAAGGTGTGTGTGTGTGTGTGTGGTAGCGGGGGTGTATTTTGTAGCGTCCCGAAAGAGTTAGTGCTGCAAAAGATTCTGGGTATTTGTTCTTTTGTGTTTATGTTGTGTTACGGTGCGGATGTTCTCCCGAAAAGTGTTTTTTATTTTTGTTTGGTGTGGGTTCACAGTGTGGCGTATATTTCTAACAGTGTTAAAGTTTTTTATACTGGCACCCTCAGTGTAACCTGTATCGCTGTTGATGAAGTATGCGCTGCATTCATTTGTGTATGCGTGCTGAAGCTGCACATATCTTGTGACTGGGTCTGAAAGATGTTAGAATCGGGTGTACGAGATATGACTGTTGAACACCTTGTCCGATAATGAAAGTTGCCTCAGCTCAAAGCCTGAGCCCCGACATTAAATAACTAGCATCGAAAAAAAGATGCCAGGTATCTGGCTTGGGCACATCAAATTAGATCAGTGTGTTGCAAACTGAGCAGTTTAAAGTCCTGAATGGTTGTTTTATTCATTGTTATTTTATTTTCAAATTTATTAGCCTGTGGAAAAAGTTAATGTTGATATTTACCTCAGAAGGCTGCAAATAGAAAAGAGGCATTCAATTTTTAATTAAATTATATTTGATATGCAATTGATATTTTTTAATTATTATTATTATTATTTGAAACTCCATTTTGCATGTCACTATAAAGTTATATAAGCCTTGCTTGTTCAATATTCAATGCAAAACTTGTTTGGGTCCCTATTAAAAGGTTAATTTGTTCAACCTTGGCCCGCGGCTTTGTTCAGTTTTAAACTTTGGCCCACTCTGTATTTGAGTTTGACACCCCTGGTGAAGGTGAAGCTCTGTCATCCTGGAGGCCACGGGGAAGACCCAGGACACATTGGGAACACTATGTCTCCCGGCTGGCCTGGGAACGCCTCGGGATCCCCTGAGAAAAGGTCCTAGGTGAGGGATCAGACAAAGAGCAGCTCAAAGACCTTTATGAAAAGTACAAATCGAGGACCTAGATTTTTTCTCGCCCAGGCGCAGGTCACCGTGGCTCCCCTGTGGAGCCAGGCGCAGAGGTGGGGCACGATGGCGAGCGACTGGTGGCCGGGCCTGTCTCCATGGGGCCCTGCCGGGCTCAGCTCGAAGAGGCAACGTGGGTCAACCCTCCAATGGGCTCACCACTCATGGGCCCATTGAGGTCATAGAGGTCGGATGCAGTGTGAACTGGGCGGCAGCCGAAGGCAGGGCACTTGGCGGTCCGATTATCGGCTACATAAGCTCGCTCTTGGGACGTGGAACGTCACCTCGCTGGGAGGGAAAGAGCCTGAGCTGGTGCGCCAGGTGAAAAAGTTCCGGCTAGATATAGTTGGACTCACTTCGACGCACAGCAAGGGCTCTGGAACCTGTTCTCTCAAGAGGGGCTGGACTCTCTTCCACTCTGGCGTTGCAAGCAATGAGAGGCTGGGGTGGCAATTGTTGTTGCTCAAAGCCTGCACGTTGGACTTTAACCCAGTAGACGAGATGGTAGCTTCCCTCCGCCTTCGGGTTGGGTGACGGGTCCTGACTGTTGTTTGTGTTTACGCACCAAACAGCAGCTCAGAGTACCCACTCTTTTTGGATTCCCTTGAGGGAGTACTGGAGAGTGCTCCCTCGGGTGATTCCCTTGTTCTGTTGGGGGACTTCAATGCTCATGTTGGCAAGGACAGTGAAACCTGGAGAGTCGTGATTGGGAAAAATGGCCACCCGGATCTGAACCCAAGTGGTGCTTTGTTATTGGACTTTTGTGCTCGTCACGGATTGTCCATAACAAACACAATGTTCAAACATAAGGAAGAACTTTGAACATGTCACGAGGGAGGTGCTGGACATTGAGTCTGAGTGGACCATGTTCCGTGCCTCTCTTGTCGAGGCTGCTGATTGGAGCTGTGGCCGCAAGGTGTTTGGTGCCTGTCGTGGCGGTAATCCTAGAACTCGCTGGTGGCCACCAGCAGTGAGGGATGCCGTCAAGCTGAAGAAAAAGCCTATCGGGTCCTTTTGGCTCATGGGACTCCAGAGGCAGCGGGCATAGCGACAGGCCAAGCAGTGCCTGGGGAATCTGTGGTGGACTCTCCTATTTCTGGGGCTTAGGTTGCCTAGGTAGTTAAAAAGCTCCTCTGTGGCAAGGCCCCGGTGGTGGATGAGTTCCTTAAGGCTCTGGATACTGTGGGGCTGTCTTGGTTGACAAGACTCTGCAACATCGCGTGAACATTGGGGGCGGTACCTCTGGATTGGCAGACCG
This sequence comes from Entelurus aequoreus, assembly GCF_033978785.1. NCBI lineage: Eukaryota > Metazoa > Chordata > Actinopteri > Syngnathiformes > Syngnathidae > Entelurus > Entelurus aequoreus. The sequence goes on from NC_084731.1 coordinate 52,392,501, forward strand.
GGGTGGTGGTTCCTCTCTTTAAGAAGGGGAACCGGAGGGTGTGTTCCAACTATCGTGAAACACACTCCTCAGCCTTCCCGGTAAGGTCTATTCATGTGTACTGGAGAGGAGGAAACTCGGATCCAGGACGAACAGTGTGGTTTTCGTCCTGGTCGTGGAACGGTAGACCAGGTCTATACTCTCGGCAGGGTCCTTGAGTGTGAAGCGACTGGGATGAGAATCAGCACCTCCAAGTCCAAGTCCATGGTTCTCGCGCAGGAAAGGGTCGAGTGCCATCTCCAGGTTGGGGAGGAGATCTTGCCCCAAGTGGAGGAGTTCAAGTACCTAGGAGTCTTGTTCACGAGTGAGGATAGAGTGGATCGAGAGATCCACAGGCGGATTGGTGCGGCGTCTTCAGTATTGAGGACGCTATATCGATCCGTTGTGGTGAAGAAGGAGCTGAGCCAGAAGGAAAAGCTCTCAATTTACCGTCGATCTACGTTCCCAGCTTTGGGTTATGACCGAAAGGACAAGCGGCCGAAATGCGTTTCCTCTGCCGGGTGGTGGGTCTCTCCCTTAGAGACAGGGTGAAAAGCTCTGTCATCCGGGAGGAACTCAAAGTAAAGCCGCTGCTCCTCCACATTGAGAGGAGGCATGAGGTGGTTCGGGCATCTGCTCAGGATGCCACCCGAACGCCTCTAGGGAGGTGTGGCAGGAGGCCACGGGGAAGACCTAGGACACATTGGAAAGGCTATGTCCCCGGCTGGCCTGGGAACGCCTCGGAATACCCCGAGAAGAGCTGGACGAAGTGGCTGGGGAGAGGGAAATCTGGGATTTTCTGCTCAGGCTGCTGTCCCCGCAACCCGACCTCGGATAAGCGGAAGAAAATGGATCGATTTAGAATGACAGTTATACTGTCAGATTGAGTACAAAAACTAACTAAACCTTACACAATATAATGTTTCTAGTAAAACTCACAAAGATACATATCTCCAGGCATTATTAGCCATTTTGCATGTGTGGTTTAGGAGTTATGTTTAAATAAATAACTGTCAGATTGAGTGTGACAGTAAACTGTCATAGTGAGTAAAACCCTTATTTTGTATTTGCAAACCTTACAAAAACAACTAAATCTAGTTAAACTCACACAGATACAATATTACAGGCATTTTTAGACACAATGCATGTTTGGTTTTAGAGTAATGTTTATCCAACTTTCATATTTAGTATGACAGTTATACCGTCATATTGAATAAAAAAAACAACTAACTTGTGTCTTTGCAAACCTTACAAAATACCATTTTTCTAGTAAAACTAACTAAGATACATGCTCCAGGCATTATTAGCTATTTTGCATGTGTTGTTTGAGTTATGTTTAAATAACTGTCATATTGAGTGTGACAGTATACTGTCATAAAACCCAATTTTTGTATTTGCAACCCTGATTCTGGTAAAACTCACATATATACAATATTACAGGCAGTTTTGGACATAATGCATGTTTGGTTTTGGTTTTGGAGTTATGTTTATATAACTTTCATATATAGTATGTATATTGAGTAAAAAAACTAACTTGTGTTTGTCATAAAACCCAATTTTTGTATTAGCAAACCATACAACTGATTCAAATAAAACTCACTTGGATTCAATATTACAGGCATTTTCAGACATTTTGCATGTTTGGTTTAGGAATTATGTTGTAATACATTTGTATTGCTTTTTTCACATTATCTCAGGATTTTTAGAACATTACTGTCATATTGAGTAAAAAAATAATTTTTGTGTTTGCAAGCCTTAAAAAAAGCATATGTTTCCAGTAAAACTCCCAAAGATGCATTATTTCAGGCATTATTAGCCATTTTTCAGGTGTAGTTTAGGAGTTATGTAACTGTCATATTGAGTGTGGCGTTATACTGTCATAGTGAGTTAAAAAAACTAACTTGTGTCTTTGCAAACCTTACAAAAGAAAATGTTTCTAGCAACACTCACAAAGATAATTTTTTTCACGATATGTCATGATGTGTATTTAGGAGTTATAATTAAATAACTTTCATATTGAGTGTTAAAGTTATAATGTCATTATGTGTAAAACCTAATTTTTGTATTTGCAAACCTTACAAAAACAATTGATTCTAGTAAAACGTACATAGATTCAATATTACAGGCATTTTTAGACAATTTACATGTTTGGTTTAAAAGTTGTGTTTGAATACATTTGTATTGCTTTTTTCGCATTATCTCAGGATTCTAAGATCATTACTTTCATATTGAGGAAAAAACTACTTTTTGTTTTTGCAAACCTTACAAACTCACATAAATACATTATTACAGGCATTTTTAGACATGACACATGTTTGGTTTTGGAGTTATGTTTATATAACTTTTATATTTAGTATGACTGTTATACTGTCGTATTGAATAAAAAAAACTAGCTTGTGTCTTTGCAAACTTTACAAAAGATCATTTTTCTAGTAAAACTAACAAAGATACATGTCTCCAGGCATTATTACCCATTTTGCAAGGGTTGTTTAGGAAATATGTTTAAATACATTTTTATTGCTTTTTTAGCATTATCTCAGGATTCTAAGATCATTACTTTCATATTGAGTAAAAAACTACTTTTTGTTTTTGCAAACCTTACAAACTCACATAAATACATTATTACAGACATTTTTAGACATGACACATGTTTGGTTTTGGAGTTATGTTTATATAACTTTTATATTTAGTATGACTGTTATACTGTCATATTGAATAAAAAAAACTAGCTTGTGTCTTTACAAACTTTACAAAAGATCATTTTTCTAGTAAAACTAACAAAGATACATGTCTCCAGGCATTATTACCCATTTTGCATGGGTTGTTTAGGAATTATGTTTAAATACATTTTTATTGCTTTTTTCGCATTATCTCAGGTTTTAAGAACTTTACTTTCATATTGAGGAAAAAACTACTTTTTGTTTTTGCAAACCTTACAAACTCACATGAATACATTATTACAGACATTTTTAGACATGACACATGTTTGGTTTTGGAGTTATGTTTATATAACTTTTATATTTAGTATGACTCTTATACTGTCGTATTGAATAAAAAAAACTAGCTTGTGTCTTTGCAAACTTTACAAAAGATCATTTTTCTAGTAAAACTAACAAAGATACATGTCTCCAGGCATTATTACCCATTTTGCAAGGGTTGTTTAGGAAATATGTTTAAATACATTTTTATTGCTTTTTTAGCATTATCTCAGGATTCTAAGATCATTACTTTCATATTGAGTAAAAAACTACTTTTTGTTTTTGCAAACCTTACAAACTCACATAAATACATTATTACAGACATTTTTAGACATGACACATGTTTGGTTTTGGAGTTATGTTTATATAACTTTTATATTTAGTATGACTGTTATACTGTCATATTGAATTAAAAAAAACTAGCTTGTGTCTTTACAAACTTTACAAAATATCATTTTTCTAGTAAAACTAACAAAGATACATGTCTCCAGGCATTATTACCCATTTTGCATGGGTTGTTTAGGAATTATGTTTAAATACATTTTTATTGCTTTTTTCGCATTATCTCAGGATTCTAAGATCATTACTTTCATATTGAGGAAAAAACTACTTTTTGTTTTTGCAAACCTTACAAACTCACATAAATACATTATTACAGGCATTTTTAGACATGACACATGTTTGGTTTTGGAGTCATGTTTATATAACTTTTATATTTAGTATGACTGTTATACTGTCATATTGAATAAAAAAAACTAGCTTATGTCTTTGCAAACTTTACAAAATATCATTTTTCTAGTAAAACTAACAAAGATACATGTCTCCAGGCATTATTACCCATTTTGCATGGGTTGTTTAGGAATTATGTTTAAATACATTTTTATTGCTTTTTTCGCATTATCTCAGGATTCTAAGATCATTACTTTCATATTGAGGAAAAAACTACTTTTTGTTTTTGCAAACCTTACAAACTCACATAAATACATTATTACAGACATTTTTAGACATGACACATGTTTGGTTTTGGAGTTATGTTTATATAACTTTTATATTTAGTATGACTGTTATACTGTCATATTGAATAAAAAAAACTAACTTGTGTCTTTGCAAACTTTACAAAAGATCATTTTTCTAGTAAAACTAACAAAGATACATGTCTCCAGGCATTATTACCCATTTTGCATGGGGTGTTTAGGAAATATGTTTAAATACATTTTTATTGCTTTTTTCGCATTATCTCAGGATTCTAAGATCATTACTTTCATATTGAGGAAAAAACTACTTTTTGTTTTTGCAAACCTTACAAACTCACATAAATACATTATTATAGGCAATTTTAGACATGACACACGTTTGGTTCTGGAGTTATGTTTATATAACTTTCATATTTAGTATGACTGTTATACTGTCTTATTGAATAAAAACAACTGGCTTGTGTCTTTGCAAACTTTACAAAAGATCATTTTTCTAGTAAAACTAACAAAGATACATGTCTCCAGGCATTATTACCCATTTTGCATGGGGTGTTTAGGAAATATGTTTAAATACATTTTTATTGCTTTTTTCGCATTATCTCAGGATTCTAAGATCATTACTTTCATATTGAGGAAAAAACTACTTTTTGTTTTTGCAAACCTTACAAACTCACATAAATACATTATTACAGACATTTTTAGACACGACACATGTTTGGTTTTGGAGTTATGTTTATATAACTTTTATATTTAGTATGACTGTTATACTGTCATATTGAATAAAACAACTGGCTTGTGTCTTTGCAAACTTTACAAAAGATCATTTTTCTAGTAAAACTAACAAAGATACATGTCTCCAGGCATTATTACCCATTTTGCATGGGGTGTTTAGGAAATATGTTTAAATACATTTTTATTGCTTTTTTCGCATTATCTCAGGATTCTAAGATCATTACTTTCATATTGAGGAAAAAACTACTTTTTGTTTTTGCAAACCTTACAAACTCGCATAAATACATTATTACAGACATTTTTAGACATGACACATGTTTGGTTTTGGAGTTATGTTTATATAACTTTTATATTTAGTATGACTGTTATACTGTCATATTGAATAAAAAAAACTAGCTTATGTCTTTGCAAACTTTACAAAATATCATTTTTCTAGTAAAACTAACAAAGATACATGTCTCCAGGCATTATTACCCATTTTGCATGGGTTGTTTAGGAATTATGTTTAAATACATTTTTATTGCTTTTTTCGCATTATCTCAGGATTCTAAGATCATTACTTTCATATTGAGGAAAAAACTACTTTTTGTTTTTGCAAACCTTACAAACTCACATAAATACATTATTACAGACATTTTTAGACATGACACATGTTTGGTTTTGGAGTTATGTTTATATAACTTTTATATTTAGTATGACTGTTATACTGTCATATTGAATAAAAAAAACTAACTTGTGTCTTTGCAAACTTTACAAAAGATCATTTTTCTAGTAAAACTAACAAAGATACATGTCTCCAGGCATTATTACCCATTTTGCATGGGGTGTTTAGGAAATATGTTTAAATACATTTTTATTGCTTTTTTCGCATTATCTCAGGATTCTAAGATCATTACTTTCATATTGAGGAAAAAACTACTTTTTGTTTTTGCAAACCTTACAAACTCACATAAATACATTATTATAGGCAATTTTAGACATGACACACGTTTGGTTCTGGAGTTATGTTTATATAACTTTCATATTTAGTATGACTGTTATACTGTCTTATTGAATAAAAACAACTGGCTTGTGTCTTTGCAAACTTTACAAAAGATCATTTTTCTAGTAAAACTAACAAAGATACATGTCTCCAGGCATTATTACCCATTTTGCATGGGGTGTTTAGGAAATATGTTTAAATACATTTTTATTGCTTTTTTCGCATTATCTCAGGATTCTAAGATCATTACTTTCATATTGAGGAAAAAACTACTTTTTGTTTTTGCAAACCTTACAAACTCACATAAATACATTATTACAGACATTTTTAGACATGAAACATGTTTGGTTTTGGAGTTATGTTTATATAACTTTTATATTTAGTATGACTGTTATACTGTCATATTGAATAAAAAAAACTGGCTTATGTCTTTGCAAACTTTACAAAAGATCATTTTTCTAGTAAAACTAACAAAGATACATGTCTCCAGGCATTATTACCCATTTTGCATGGGTTGTTTAGGAATTATGTTTAAATACATTTTTATTGCTTTTTTCGCATTATCTCAGGATTCTAAGATCATTACTTTCATATTGAGGAAAAAACTACTTTTTGTTTTTGCAAACCTTACAAACTCACATAAATACATTATTACAGACATTTTTAGACATGACACATGTTTGGTTTTGGAGTTATGTTTATATAACTTTTATATTTAGTATGACTGTTATACTGTCATATTGAATAAAAAAAACTAGCTTGTGTCTTTGCAAACTTTACAAAAGATCATTTTTCTAGTAAAACTAACAAAGATACATGTCTCCAGGCATTATTACCCATTTTGCATGGGGTGTTTAGGAAATATGTTTAAATACATTTTTATTGCTTTTTTCGCATTATCTCAGGATTCTAAGATCATTACTTTCATATTGAGGAAAAAACTACTTTTTGTTTTTGCAAACCTTACAAACTCACATAAATACATTATTACAGACATTTTTAGACATGACACATGTTTGGTTTTGGAGTTATGTTTATATAACTTTTATATTTAGTATGACTGTTATACTGTCATATTGAATAAAAAAAACTAGCTTGTGTCTTTGATATCTTTACAAAAGATCATTTTTCTAGTAAAACTAACAAAGATACATGTCTCCAGGCATTATTACCCATTTTGCATGGGTTGTTTAGGAATTATGTTTAAATACATTTTTATTGCTTTTTTCGCATTATCTCAGGATTCTAAAATCCTTACTTTCATATTGAGGAAAAAACTACTTTTTGTTTTTGCAAACCTTACAAACTCACATTAATACATTATTACAGGCATTTTTAGACATGACACATGTTTGGTTTCGGAGTTATGATTATATAACTTTCATATTTAGTATGACTGTTATACTGTCATATTGAATAAAAAAAACTAGCTTGTGTCTTTGATATCTTTACAAAAGATCATTTTTTTAAACTAGCCATTTTGCATTTGTTGTTTAGGAGTTAGGTTTAAATACATTTGTATTGCTTTTTCCCCATTATCTCAGGGTTCTAAGAACATTACAGTCAAGTAAAAAACTACTTTTTGTGTTTGCAAAATGTAAAACTCAGTAAAACTCCCAATGATTCATTATTTCAGGCATTATTAGCCATTTTTTGGTGTGGTTTATGAGTTATGTTTAAATAACTGTCATATTGAGTGTGATTTTGTCATTGTGAGTAAAACCTATTTTTTGTATTTGCAAACCTTACAAAAACAACCGATTCTAGGAAAACTCACATTGATACAATATTACAGGCATGTTTAGACATATTGCATGTTTGGTTTTGGAGTTATATTTATATAACCTGCTTTCTGAGCCGCCACCTTTGTGGTTTGCGTGTCCCACTGATCCAGGAACTATGTTGTCCGGGGGCTTCTATGGTCTCCCAAGACAAACAGGTCCTAGGTGAGGGATCAGACAAAGAGCAGCTCAAAGACCTTTATTAAAAGTACAATTGAGGACCTAGATTTTTTTCTCGCCCGGACGCAGGTCACCGTGGCTCCCCTGTGGAGCCAGGCCCAGAGGTGTGGCACGATGGCGATTGACGGGCCTGTCCCCATGGGGCCCAGCCGTGCTCAGCTCGAAGAGGCAACATGGATCCCCCCTCCAGGGCTCACCACTCATGGGCTGGGTCATAGAGGGTGCAGTGTGAGCTGGGCGGCAGCCGAAGGCAGGGCACTTGGTGGTCCGATTATCGGCTACATAAGCTCGCTCTTGGGACATGGAACGTCACCTCGCTGGGAGGGAAGGAGCCTGAGCTGGTGCTTGAGGTGGAGACGTTCCCGGCTAGATATAGTTGGACTCACAGCAAGGGCTCTGGAACCTGTTCTCTCAGAGGGGCTGGACTGAGCTGAACTTTCATTAGTTGCAACGCCAGAGTGGAAGAGATTCCACACTGGCGTTGCAACTAATGAGAGGCTGGGGTGGCAATTCTTGTTGCCCCCTGGCTCAAAGCCTGCACGTTGGACTTTAAACCCAATAGACGAGATGGTAGCTTCCTTCAGCCTTCGGGTTGGGTGACAGGTCCTGACTGTTGTTTGTGTTTACACACCAAACAGCAGCTCAGAGTACCAGCTATATTTGGATTCCCTTGAGGGAGTACTGGAGAGTGCTCCCTCGGGTGATTCCCTTGTTCTGCTGGTGGACTTCAACGCTATGTTGGCAACGACAGTGAAACCTGGAGAGTCGTGATTGGGAAAAATGGCCACCCGGATCTGAACCCAAGTGGTGCTTTGTTATTGGACTTTTGTGCTTGTCACGGATTGTCCATAACAAACACAATGTTCAAACATAAGGGTGTCCATATGTGCACTTGGCACAAGGACACCCTCGGCCGCATGATTGACTTTGTAGTTGTGTCATGGGATTTGCGGCCTCATGTTTTGGACACTCGGTGAAGAGAGGGGCAGAGCTTTCTACCAACCACCACCTGGTGGTGAGCTGGCTCCGATGGTAGGGGAGGATGCCGGTCAGACCTGGCAGGCCCAAACGCATTGTAAAGGTCTGCTGGGAACACCTAGCAGAGTCTCCTGAAGAACTTTGAACATGTCCGGAAGAACTTTGAACATGTCACGAGGGAGGTGTTGGACATTGAGTCTGAGTGGACCATGTTCCGTTCCTCTCTTGTTGAGCCAGCTGATTGAAGCTGTGGCCGCAAGGTGTTTGGTGCCTGTCGTGGCGGTAATCCACCAGCAGTGAGGGATGCTGTCAAGCTGAAGAAAGAGCCACCGGGTCCTTTTGGCTCATGGGACTCCAGAGGCAGTGGGCATACCGACAGGCCAAGCGAGACCTCCTCAGTCCCACCAACACGTCTTCCTATGAGGAAACAGTGCCTGGGAAGTCTGTGGTGGGCTCTCCTATTTCTGGGGCTGAGGTTGCCAAGGTAGTTAAAAAGCTCCTCCGTCCGGAGTTCCTTAAGGCTCTGGATGCTGTGGGGCAGTCTTGGTTGACAAGACTCTGCAACATTGCGTCTACATCGGGGGGCGGTACCTCTGGATTGGCAGACCGGGGTGGTGGTTCCTCTCTTTAAGAAGGGGAACCGGAGGGTGTGTTCCAACTATCGTAGATCACACTCCTCAGCCTTCCCGGTAAGGTCTATTCATGTGTAATGGAGAGGAGGAACCTCGGATCCAGGACGAACAGTGTGGTTTTCGTCCTGGTCGTGGAACGGTAGACCAGCTCTATACTCTCGGCAGGGTCCTTGAGTGTGCATGGGAGTTTGCCCAACCAGTCTACATAAGTTTTGTGGACTTGGAGAAGACATTCGACCTTGGCCCCGGGAAATCCTGTGGGGAGTGCTCAGAGAGTATGGAGTATCGGCATGTCTGATTGTGGCGGGTGTCTCCCTGTATGATCAGTGTCAGAGCTTGGTCCGCATTGCCGGCAGTATGTCGGACCCCTTTCCAGTGAGGGTTGGACTCCGCCAAGGCTGCCCTTTGTCACCGATTCTGTTCATAACTTTAATGGACAGAATATCTAGGCGCAGTCATGGCTTTGAGGATCCCCTCAACGCCATGACTGCGCCTGGTTTGGTGGCTGCAGGATTAGGTCTCTGCTTTTTGCAGATGATGTGGTCCTGATGGCTTCAACTGGCCAAGATCTTCAGCTTTCATTGGATCGGTTCGCAGTGAAGCGACTGGGATGAGAATCAGCACCTCCAAGTCCGAGTCCATGGTTTCTCGCCCGGGAAAGGGTGGAGTGCCATCTCGAGGTTGGGAAAGAGATCTTGCCCCAAGTGAAGGAGTTCAAGTACCTAGGAGTCTTATTCACGAGTGAGGATAGAGTGGATTGTGAGATCTACAGGCGGATCGGTGCTGCGTCTTCAGTAATGAGGACGCTATATCTATCCGTTGTGGTGAAGAAGGAGCTGAGCCAGAAGGAAAAGCTTTCAATTTACCGGTCGATCAACGTTCCCATCCTCACCTATGGTCATGAGCTTTGGGTTATGACCGGAAGGACAAGGTCACGGGTACAAGTGGCCGAAATGAGTTTCCTCCGCCGGGTGGTAGGTCTCTCCCTTAGAGATAGGGTAAGAAGCTCTGTCATCTGGGAGGAACTCAGTGTAAAGCCGCTGCTCCTCCACATTGAGAGGAGCCAGATGAGGTGGTTCGGGCATCTGCTCAGGATGCCACCCGAACGCCTCCCTAGGTCCGAACGGCAGGAGGCCATGGGGAAGACCTAGGATACATTGGAAAGACTATGGCCTGGGAACGCCTGGGGATCCCCCGAGAAGAGCTGGACGAAGTGGCTGGGGAGAGGGAAGTCTGGGCTCTCTGCTTAGGCTGCTGCCACCGCAACCCGACCTCGGATAAGCGGAAGAAAATGGATGGATTTAGTATGACAGTTATACTGTCATATTGAGTGTGACAGTATACTGTCATAAAACCCAATTTTTGTATTTGCAAACCTGATTCTAGTAAAACTCACATCTATACAATATTACAGGCAATTTTGGACATAATGCACGTTTGGTTTTGGAGTTATGTTTATATAACTTTAATATATAGTATGACATCCATACTGTTATAATGAGTAAAAAAACTAACTTGTGTCCGTCATAAAACTCAATTTTTGTATTTGCAAACCTTACAAAAACAAATGATTCTAGTAAAACTCACATGGATTCAATATTACAGGCATTTTTAGACATTTTGCATGTTTGGTTTAGGAATCATGTTGGAATACATTTGTATTGCTTTTTTCACATTATCTCAGCATTTTAAGAACTTACTGTCATATTGAGTAAAAAAAAATTTTTGTGTTTGCAAGCCTTAAAAAAACAACCGATTCTAGTAAAACTCACATTGATACAATATTACAGGCATGTTTAGACATCTTGCATGTTTGGTTTTGGAGTTATGTTTATATAACCTGCTTTCTGAGCCGCCACCTTTGTGGTTTGCGTGTCCCACTGATCCTAGGAGCTATGTTGTCCGGGGGCTTCTATGCCCCCTGGTAGGGTCCCCCAAGACAAACAGGTCCTAGGTGAGGAATCAGACAAAGAGCAGCTCAAAGACCTTTATGAAAAGTACAAATCGAGGACCTAGATATTTTCTCGCCCGGACGCGGGTCACCGTGGCTCCCCTGTGGAGCCAGGCCCAGAGGTGGGGCACGATGGCGAGCGACTGGTGCCCATGGGGCCCAGCTCGAAGAGGCAACGTGGGTCCCCCCTGCAATAGGCTCACCACTCATGGGCTGGGTCATAGAGGTCGGGTGCAGTGTTAGCTGGGCGGAAGCCGAAGGCAGGGCACTTGGCGGTCCGATTATCGGCTACATAAGCTCGCTCTTGGGACGTGGAACGTCACCTCGCGAGGTGGAGAAGTTCCCGGCTAGATAAAGCTGGACTCACTTCGACGCACAGCAAGGGCTCTGGAACCTGTTCTCTCAAGAGGGGTTGGACTCTCTTCCACTCTGGCGTTGCAAGTAATGAGAGGCTGGGTTGGCAATTCTTGTTGCCCCCCGGCTCAAAGCCTGCACGTTGGACTTAACCCAGAAGACGAGATGGTAGCTTCCCTCCGCTTTCGGGTTGGGTGACGGGTCCTGACTGTTGTTGGTGTTTACGCACCAAACAGCAGCTCAGAGTACCCACTCTTTTTGGATTCCCTTGAGAGTGCTCCCTCGGGTGATTTCTTTGTTCTGCTGGGGGTCTTCAACGCTCATGTTGGCAACGACTTTGAAACCTGGAGAGTCGTGATTGGGAAAAATGGCCACCCGGATCTGAACCCAAGTGGTGCTTTGTTATTGGACTTTTGTGCTCGTCACGGATTGTCCATAACAAACACAATGTTCAAACATAAGGGTGTCCATATGTGCACTTGACACCAGGACACCCTCGGCCACAGTTCCATTATTGACTTTGTAGTTGTGTCATGGGATTTGCGGCCTCATGTTTTGGACACTCGGGTGAAGAGAGGGGCGAGCTTTCTACCGATCACCACCTGGTGAGCTGGCTCCGATGGTGGGGTAGGATCCCGGACAGACCTGGCAGGCCCAAACGCATTGTGAGAGTCTTTTGGGAATGCCTAGCAGAGTCTCCTGTCAGAGAGAGTTTCTTTTTCTACCTCCGGAGGAACTTTGAACATGTCACAAAGGAGGTGCTGGACATTGAGTCTGAATGGATCATGTTCCGTGCCTCTCTTGTCAAGCCAGCTGATTGGAGCTGTGGCCGCAAGGTGTTTGGTGCCTGTCGTGGCGGTAATCCTAGAACCCGCTGGTGGGATGCCGTCAAGCTGAAGAAAGAGCTTATCTGGTCCTTTTGGCTCATGGGACTCCAGAGGCAGCGGGCATACCGACAGGCCAAGCAGTGCCTGGGGAATCTGTGGTGGGCTCTCCTATTTCTGGGGCTGAGGTTGCCAAGGTAGTTAAAAAGCTCCTCGGTGGCAAGGCCCCGGGGGTGGATGAGCTCCTTAAGGCTCTGGATTCTGTGGGGATGTTTTAGTTGACAAGACTCTGCAACATCGCGTGGACATCAGGGGCGGTACCTCTGGATTGGCAGACCGGGGTGGTGGTTCCTCTCTTTAAGAAGGGGAACCGGAGGGTGTGTTCCAACTATCGTAGATCACACTCCTCAGCCTTCCCGGTAAGGTCTATTCATGTGTACTGGAGAGGAGGAACCTCGGATCCAGGACGAACAGTGTGGTTTTCGTCCTGGTCGTGGAACGGTAGACCAGCTCTATACTCTCGGCAGGGTCCTTGAGTGTGCATGGGAGTTTGTCCAACCAGTCTACATGTGCTTTGTGGACTTGGAGAAGACATTCGACCGTGGCCACCCCGGGAAGTCCTGTGGGGAGTGCTCAGAGAGTATGGGGTATCGGCATGTCTGATTGTGGCGGGTCGCTCCCTGTATGATCAGTGTCAGAGCTTGGTCCGCATTGCCAGCAGTAAGTCGGATCCCTTTCCAGTGAGGGTTGGACCGGAGTCCAACCCTCGTGTTGGCTGCCCTTTGTCACCAAATGTGTTCATACATTTTAAGGACAGAATTTCTAGGCGCAGTCATGGCGTTGAGGGGATCCGGTTTGGTGGCTGCAGGATTAGGTCTCTCCTTTTTGCAGATGATGTGGTCCTTATGGCTTTAACTGGCCAGGATCTTCAGCTCTCATTGGATTGGTTCGCAGCCGAGTGTGAAGCGACTGGGATGAGAATCAGCACCTCCAAGTCCAAGGTTCTCGCCCGGGAAAGGGTGGAGTGCCATCTCGAGGTTGGGCAGGAGATCTTGCCCCAAGTGGATGAGTTCAAGTACCTGGTTCATGAGTGAGGGAAGAGTGGATCGTGAGATGCACAGGCTGATCGGTGCGACGTCTTCAGTAATGAGGACGCTATATCGATTCGTTGTGGTAAGAAGGAGCTGCGCCAGAAGGAAAAGCTCTCAATTTACCGGTCAATCTACGTTCCCATCCTCACCTATGGTCATGAGCTTTGGGTTATGACCGAAAGGACAAGATCACGGGTACAAGTGGCCGAAATGAGTTTTCTCCGCTGGGTGGCGGGTCTCTCCCTTACTGTAAGAATTTTCACCGTTTAATTACAGTAACCTACTGGCAGCTAATGGTTACAGTATAAAACTGTTTTTCTACAGCACACATACTGTGATTTATCACTACAGTTTATTACTTTAAAAAGTATCACAGTACTGTGCTGTATCAAATATACGCTTCACAGCATAATACTGTCATCTGTTTAGCGGCATTACACTGTTATTTTAGTGTATCTACTGTAATATCCATTAACAGTTAATTACAGTGAAATAATTGTAAGCACTTTAGACTGAGCTTTACAGTATAATGCCACTAGAAGTTAATGAGTTGAACTTTTAATTTTTCAAAATCAAAACCCCTGCAATCTGCTGGCATAAAAATGACTGGAGAAATGGCCTTGCAAGATTATGTTTTTATTAACCAATTATTTTAAAGTGCATCAAATACATTCAATGTACATTTAGTGCATTCTTCTTATTTTCAGTAAAGCATTTTAACATTTATAACATGTCCACTTAATTTCTAACTGGAGACAAAACACTGAACACGAGTCCAGTGTTTAGTTGTCGGCTACATAACGCCCCACTCAAAGTCTGTGAGATGTTTTATAAGGGTGGCTACGTGAGGATTTACAGTTGCTGCCTTTTTCTGGACCAGCTTCCCGGTCTTCTTGGACACCACCTTTCCCTGGCTAGCCTTTGTTCCCCTCTCAGGGTTAACGCCAATGAATCGCCTAAAAAAGAGAGAAAGCATATTAGATATTCTGTTGTGATTGAAGATTACTTGCAGTCGATACAGAACCCCCCTCACATTGTTATTTAGGAATATGCACTGCACAAATATTAATATCAATTTTAGGATATATGTGAGCCTATACCATAACCACAGCTGTAGATGAGTGAATGCTCTAAAACCCATTAAGACAAATTCAGAGAGGAAGACAATGCTAAAGCCTCCCCAATCCCTCTCTCTATTTATGTTTTCTCTCCATCTACGGGACCGTGTATTTACGCTGATGTTTCCTGCTTTCACCCATTTAACATATCGTTACCTGCTCATTACCTATCTTCTCTGCATCCTGGGGTCACACTGGTGCTTCTTGCCTTTACCCATTCAACATATCTTTACCTGCACATTACCTACCTTCTCTGCATAGTGTGGTCACGCTGGTGCTTTCTACCTTTACCCATTCAACATATCTTTACCTGCACATTACCTACCTTCTCTGTATCCTGGAGTCAAGCTGGTGTTTCCTGCCTTTACTCATTCAACATATCTTTACCTGCACATTACCTACCTTCTCTGTATCCTGGCGTCTAGCTGGTGTTTCCTGCCTTCACCCATTCAACATATCTTTACCTGCACATTACCTACCTTCCCTGCATCCTTGGGTCACACTGGTGCTTCTTTCTTTCACCATACAACATATCTTCACCTGCACATACCTACCTTGTCTGCATGGCCTCGACCACACCTGCGCTTCCTTCTTTCACCCATTCAACATAGCCTACCTTCCCTGCATGGTGGGGTCACAGTGGTGCTTCCTGCCTTTACCCATTCAACATATCTTCACCCGCACATTACCTACTTGCTCTGCATTCTCGGGTCAAGCTGGTGCTTCCTGCCATCATCCAGTCAACATATCTTTACCTGCAAATTACCTACTTTTTCTGCATCCTGGGGTCAAACAGGTGCTTCCTTCTTTGACCCAGTCAACATATCTTTACCTGCACATTACCTACCTTCTCTGTATCCTAGAGTCAAACTGGTGCTTCGGTCCCTAATAAGAAAGGAACGGAAGAGTCATTGATTTAAGGCACAAAATTGGGGAAATGACAAGTCAAATTCCTGAACAGAGGTGAGAAATATAAAATAAAATATCCTAACAGTATTTTAACAGTATCAAGAGGATTTACCTTTGAACAAATTCCAATGTCCGAGGACCTTCCTCTTGGTATTCCAAGTTGAACACATAGTAGGTGGCAAGAAGGGCAGCAAGCCCTGAGATTAAGCTAAATTGGACGCCTTTGCAGATGACATCACCTTCCATGCTGATCATCCAACGTTTTATTGTGACTTTGTCACCAGCAACTGGTACAGTCAAGAAATGCAGTTTATGTTCCTAAACAGTATCCAATATGGGTAGCATTTTAAAAGTATTTGGAATGGCCACCTCACTCGCTCTCTCTTTACTCTGTTTACATCTAGTCTCCTAAGGCAGTGGTTCTCAAATGGGGGTACGCGTACTCCTGGGGGTACTTGAAGGTATGCCAAGGGGTACGTGAGATTTTTTTTAAATATTCTAAAAATAGCAACAATTCAAAAATCCTTTATAAATATATTTATTGAATAATACTTCGACAAAATATGAATGTAAGTTCATAAACTGAACAACTAATCACGTAGGCTATTCCATTCATTACCATAAAGCCAGAGTTTCCCCCATGCCATGATGGTTTGACCCTACCTGGCGGTGCCACACGGCACCAACTGTCAATCTACTATCCATGTAGAAAACAATGGAGGCTTGGTTAAAGCGTAGTGGACATGTTCCATAAATATTGATGTTAAAGATTTCTTTTTTTGTGAAGAAATGTTGAGAATGAAGTTCATGAATCCAGATGGATCTCTATTGCAATCCCCAAAGAGGGCACTTTAAGTTGATTACTTCTATGTGTAAAAATCTTTAAATATAATTGAATCAATTGTTTATTTTTCAACAAGTTTTTAGTTATTTTTATATCTTTTTTTCCAAATAGTTCAAGAAAGACCACAACAAGTGAGCAATATTTTGCACTGTTATACAATTTAATAAATCAGAAACTGATGACATAGTGCTGTATTTTACTTCTTTATCTCTTTTTTTCAACCAAAAATGCTTTGCTCTGATTAGGGGGTACTTGAATTTAAAAAATGTTCACAGGGGTACATAACTGAAAAAAGGTTGAGAACCACTGTCCTAAGGCAGTGGTTCCAACCTTTTTTCAGTGCTGTGAACATTTTTTTAATGCAAGTAGACCTCTATGTCTTCATAACAGGAATATCCTGAATTCTCAAGTTACATATCACAATAGTCATCATCAGTGTTAATAACACAAGAGCTGCTTGGATTTGCTGTTGAGCAAGTCAAACTTCGTTCAGTGTAGCCGTAGTGCTTCCTTGACACGTGCGATGTGAAAGTAGACTTAACTGTAAATCTTTTTTCACATTGACTGAAGGGGCACGTAACTGTCCTACCTTCGGTAATATGACTTTTCAAATGCAGGAGAAAGGCCCGTATATCATCGCACTTCGCGCTACATGAGACAATATTACAAGGTAAACCTTCTGCGCTATACATATCAGTCCTACTCTTGCCATATTTATGACGACGGCTGTGAGTTTTGAAGGCTGAGAAGTTGGAAAAAACTCTTGTGCATTTAGGGAAAGCACACTAAAACGATGCATTAGGCATACAACTATGACTTCGCATGTGTCTAACATACGCAAATACATTGCTGCAAGTCGTAGCACATATGTTGCAAGTTATCATCTTTTATGATGACTATGACAAAAAAGAAGAAAACTTAGCTAGCTAGCATGCGGCGGTACATGCGCGTGGTCAACGATAGTGTCTGTAATGCTGACTGTGACGCTATGTCATTTCGGACTTTATAAATATATATATAAAGTAATTCAAACAGAAAATGACACATCAAGGTACAAGTGACTCTTACCTTGTTATCAAAAACACACGATGCAGTAGGATGGATTTAGCAGGGTCGGCCAGGTGAAATGAAGCTCGGTTGGACGAATTGTGGGCGGACCCAAGAAACAAGTCTGAAAAATACTGAATTACACTGTAGGTTTTACAGTAACTTACTGCTGGTCGATATTTTTTGAAAAATGCAACAAAATTTACAGTACTTAACTGCATATAAGAAGAACATGATAGGTTGATTGGCAACACTAAATTGGCCCTAGTGTGTGAATGTGAGTGTGAATGTTGTCTGTCTATCTGTGTTGGCCCTGCGATGAGGTGGCTACTTGTCCAGGGTGTACCCCGCCTTCCGCCTGATTGTAGCTGAGATAGGCTCCAGGGCCCCCCGCGACCCCGAAGGGAATAAGCGGTATAAAATGGATGGATGGATGGAGTATATAACTGTAATTTTATTTTTTATTTTTACAGTAATTTTTTACAGTGAAGGTCATGGGTGTCGAACTCTGGCCCGTGGGCCAAATTTGGCCCAACGTGTAATTTGACTTGGCCCTTGAGGCAATATCAAATTAACACTAAAGCTGGACCGTCGATTATACATTGCGGCAGTGCCGCTGTAACACTGCATTCACCGCAACTTCTAATACTTGCCAACCCTCCCAGGAGTGAATCCAGCACTCCTCCCGATTTTTTTTTCTTTTTTTCAGCTAGTCAAACGAGTGCCGGCCCAGTTTCATGTCAGTGCAGCTTCTGCACCCACACACAATTGAATGCAACGCATACTTCATCAACAGCGATACAGGTTACACTGACGGTAGCCAAATAAAAAACTTTAACACTTTTAGAAATATACGCCACACTGTGAATCCACACCAAACAAGAATGACAAACACATTTCGGGAGAACATCCGCACCGTAACACAACATAAACACAACAGAACAAATACCCGGAACCCTTTGTAGCACTAAATCTTCCGGGACGCTACAAGGTGTGTGTGTGTGTGGGGGGGGGGGGGGGGGGGTTTGGTGGTAGCGGGGGTGTATTTTGTAGCGTCCCGAAAGAGTTAGTGCTGCAAAAGATTCTGGGTATTTGTTCTTTTGTGTTTATGTTATGTTACGGTGCGGATGTTCTCCTGAAAAGTGTTTTTTATTTTTGTTTGGTGTGGGTTCACAGTGTGGCGTATATTTCTAACAGTGTTAAAGTTTTTTATACTGGCACTCTCAGTGTAACCTGTATCGCTGTTGATGAAGTATGCGTTGCATTCATTTGTGTATGCGTGCTGAAGCTGCACATTTCTTGTGACTGGGTGTGAATGATGTTAGAATTGGGTGTACGAGATATGACTGTTGAACACCTTCGTTCGATAATGAAAGTTGCCTCAGCTCAAAGCCTGAGCCCCGACGTTAAAGAACTAGCATCTAAAAAAAGATGCCAGGTATCTGTCTTGGGCACATCAAATTAGATCAGTGTGTTGCAAACTGAGCAGTTTAATGTCCTGAATGGTTGTTTTATTCATTTTTATTTTATTTTCAAATGTATTAGCCTGTGGAAAAAGTTAATGTTGATATTTACCTCAGAAGGCTGCAAATAGAAAAGAGGCATTCAATTTTTATTTAAATTGTATTTGATATGCAATTGATATTTTTTAATTATTATTATTATTATTTGAAACTCCATTTTGCATGTCACTATAAAGTTATATAAGCCTTGCTTGTTCAATAGTCAATGCAAAACTTGTTTGGGTCCCTAGTAAAAGGTTAATTTGTTCAACCTTGGCCTTTGTTCAGTTTTAAACTTTGGCCCACTCTGTGTTTGAGTTTGACACCCCTGGTGAAGGTGAAGCTCTGTCATCCTGGAGGCCACGGGAAGACCCAGGACACATTGGGAACACTATGTCTCCCGGCTGGCCTGGGAACGCCTCGGGATCCCCTGAGAAAAGGTCCTAGGTGAGGGATCAGACAAAGAGCAGCTCAAAGACCTTTATGAAAAGTACAAATCGAGGACCTAGATTTTTTCTCGCCCAGGCGCAGGTCACCGTGGCTCCCCTGTGGAGCCAGGCGCAGAGGTGGGGCACGATGGCGAGCGACTGGTGGCCGGGCCTGTCTCCATGGGGCCCTGCCGGGCTCAGCTCGAAGAGGCAACGTGGGTCAACCCTCCAATGGGCTCACCACTCTTGGGCCCATTGAGGTCATAGAGGTCGGATGCAGTGTGAACTGGGCGGCAACCGAAGGCAGGGCACTTGGCGGTCCGATTATCGGCTACATAAGCTCGCTCTTGGGACGTGGAACGTCACCTCGCTGGGAGGGAAAGAGCCTGAGCTGGTGCGCCAGGTGAAGAAGTTCCGGCTAGATATAGTTGGACTCACTTCGACGCACAGCAAGGGCTCTGGAACCTGTTCTCTCAAGAGGGGCTGGACTCTCTTCCACTCTGGCGTTGCAAGCAATGAGAGGCTGGGGTGGCAATTGTTGTTGCTCAAAGCCTGCACGTTGGACTTTAACCCAGTAGACGAGATGGTAGCTTCCCTCCGCCTTCGGGTTGGGTGACGGGTCCTGACTGTTGTTTGTGTTTACGCACCAAACAGCAGCTCAGAGTACCCACTCTTTTTGGATTCCCTTGAGGGAGTACTGGAGAGTGCTCCCTCGGGTGATTCCCTTGTTCTGTTGGGGGACTTCAATGCTCATGTTGGCAAGGACAGTGAAACCTGGAGAGTTGTGATTGGGAAAAATGGCCACCCGGATCTGAACCCAAGTGGTGCTTTGTTATTGGACTTTTGTGCTCGTCACGGATTGTCCATAACAAACACAATGTTCAAACATAAGGAAGAACTTTGAACATGTCACGAGGGAGGTGCTGGACATTGAGTCTGAGTGGACCATGTTCCGTGCCTCTCTTGTCGAGTCTGCTGATTGGAGCTGTGGCCGCAAGGTGTTTGGTGCCTGTCGTGGCGGTAATCCTAGAATTCGCTGGTGGCCACCAGCAGTGAGGGATGCCGTCAAGCTGAAGAAAGAGCCTATCGGGTCCTTTTGGCTCATGGGACTCCAGAGGCAGCGGGCATACCGACAGGCCAAGCAGTGCCTGGGGAAACTGTGGTGGACTCTCCTATTTCTGGGGCTTAGGTTGCCTAGGTAGTTAAAAAGCTCCTCTGTGGCAAGGCCCCGGTGGTGGATGAGTTCCTTAAGGCTCTGGATACTGTGGGGCTGTCTTGGCTGACAAGACTCTGCAACATCGCGTGAACATTGGGGGCGGTACCTCTGGATTGGCAGACCGGGGTGGTGGTTCCTCTCTTTAAGAAGGGGAACCGGAGGGTGTGTTCCAACTATCGTGAAACACACTCCTCAGCCTTCCCGGTAAGGTCTATTCATGTGTACTGGAGAGGAGGAAACTCGGATCCAGGACGAACAGTGTGGTTTTCGTCCTGGTCGTGGAACGGTAGACCAGGTCTATACTCTCGGCAGGGTCCTTGAGTGTGAAGCGACTGGGATGAGAATCAGCACCTCCAAGTCCAAGTCCACGCAGGAAAGGGTCGAGTGCCATCTCCAGGTTGGGGAGGAGATCTTGCCCCAAGTGGAGGAGTTCAAGTACCTAGGAGTCTTGTTCACGAGTGAGGATAGAGTGGATCGAGAGATCCACAGGCGGATTGGTGCGGCGTCTTCAGTATTGAGGACGCTATATCGATCCGTTGTGGTGAAGAAGGAGCTGAGCCAGAAGGAAAAGCTCTCAATTTACCGTCGATCTACGTTACCAGCTTTGGGTTATGACCGAAAGGACAAGCGGCCGAAATGCGTTTCCTCTGCCGGGTGGTGGGTCTCTCCCTTAGAGACAGGGTGAGAAGCTCTGTCATCCGGGAGGAACTCAAAGTAAACCGTTGCTCCTCCACATTGAGAGGAGCCATGAGGTGGTTCGGGCATCTGCTCAGGGTGCCACCCGAACGCCTCTAGGGAGGTGTGGCAGGAGGCCACGGGGAAGACCTAGGACACATTGGAAAGACTATGTCCCCGGCTGGCCTGGGAACGCCTCGGAATACCCCGAGAAGAGCTGGACGCAGTGGCTGGGGAGAGGGAAGTCTGGGATTTTCTGCTCAGGCTGCTGCCCCCGGAAGAAAATGGATGGATTTAGAATGACAGTTATACTGTCAGATTGAGTACAAAAACTAACTAAACCTTACACAATATAATGTTTCTAGTAAAACTCACAAAGATACATATCTCCAGGCATTATTAGCCATTTTGCATGTGTGGTTTAGGAGTTATGTTTAAATAAATAACTGTCAGATTGAGTGTGACAGTAAACTGTCATAGTGAGTAAAACCCTTATTTTGTATTTGCAAACCTTACAAAAACAACTAAATCTAGTAAAACTCACACAGATACAATATTACAGACATTTTTAGACATAATGCATGTTTGGTTTTAGAGTAATGTTTATATAACTTTCATATTTAGTATGACAGTTATACTGTCATATTGAATAAAAAAAACAACTAACTTGTGTCTTTGCAAACCTTACAAAATACAATTTTTCTAGTAAAACTAACTAAGATACATGCTCCAGGCATTATTAGCCATTTTGCATGTGTTGTTTGAGTTATGTTTAAATAAGTGTCATATTGAGTGTGACAGTATACTGTCATAAAACCCAATTTTTGTATTTGCAACCCTGATTCTAGTAAAACTCACATATATACAATATTACAGGCAGTTTTGGACATAATGCATGTTTGGTTTTGGTTTTGGAGTTATGTTTTTATAACTTTCATATATAGTATGACAGCTAAACTGTTATATTGAGTAAAATAACTAACTTGTGTTTGTCATAAAACCCAATTTTTGTATTAGCAAACCATACAACTGATTCAAATAAAACTCACATGGATTCAATATTACAGGCATTTTCAGACATTTTGCATGTTTGGTTTAGGAATTATGTTGTAATACATTTGTATTGCTTTTTTCACATTATCTCAGGATTTTTAGAACATTACTGTCATATTGAGTAAAAAAATAATTTTTGTGTTTGCAAGCCTTAAAAAAAGCATATGTTTCCAGTAAAACTCCCAAAGATGCATTATTTCAGGCATTATTAGCCATTGTTCAGGTGTGGTTTAGGAGTTATGTTTAAATAACTGTCATATTGAGTGTGGCGTTATACTGTCATATTTAGTTAAAAAAAAACTAACTTGTGTCTTTGCAAACCTTACAAAAGAAAATGTTTCTAAACAACACTCACAAAGATAATTTTTTTCACGCTATTAGACATGTTTCATGTGTATTTAGGAGTTATAATTAAATAACTTTCATATTGAGTGTTAACGTTATAATGTCATTATGTGTAAAACTTAATTTTTGTATTTGCAAACCTTACAAAAACAATTGATTCTAGTAAAACTTACATAGATTCAATATTACAGGCATTTTTGGTTTAAAAGTTGTGTTTGAATACATTTGTATTGCTTTTTTCGCATTATCTCAGGATTCTAAGATCATTACTTTCATATTGAGTAAAACACTACTTTTTGTTTTTGCAAACCTTACAAACTCACATAAATACATTATTACAGACATTTTTAAACATGACACATGTTTGGTTTTGGAGTTATGTTTATATAACTTTTATATTTAGTATGACTGTTATACTGTCATATTAAATAAAAAAAAACTAGCTTGTGTCTTTGCAAACTTTACAAAAGATCATTTTTCTAGTAAAACTAACAAAGATACATGTCTCCAGGCATTATTACCCATTTTGCATGGGTTGTTTAGGAATTATGTTTAAATACATTTTTATTGCGTTTTTCGCATTATCTCAGGATTCTTAGATCATTACTTTCATATTGAGTAAAAAACTACTTTTTGTTTTAGCAAACCTTACAAACTCACATAAATACATTATTACAGGCATTTTTAGACATGACGCATGTTTGGTTTTGGAGTTATGTTTATATAACTTTTATATTTAATATGACTGTTATACTGTCATATTGAATTAAAAAAAACTAGCTTGTGTCTTTGCAAACTTTACAAAAGATCATTTTTCTAGTAAAACTAACAAAGATACATGTCTCCAGGCATTATTACCCATTTTGCATGGGTTGTTTAGGAATTATGTTGAAATACATTTTTATTGCTTTTTTGGCATTATCTCAGGATTCTTAGATCATTACTTTCATATTGAGTAAAAAACTACTTTTTGTTTTTGCAAACCTTACAAACTCACATAAATACATTATTACAGGCATTTTTAGACATAACACATGTTTGGTTTTGGAGTTATGTTTGGATAACTTTCATATTTAGTAGGACTGTTATACTGTCATATTGAATAAAAAAAACTAGCTTGTGTCTTTGATATCTTTACAAAAGATCATTTTTTCTAGTAAAACTAACAAAGATACATGTCTCCAGGCATTATTAGCCATTTTGCATGGGTTGTTTAGGAATTATGTTTAAATACATTTTTATTGCTTTTTTCGCATTATCTCAGGATTCTAAAATCCTTACTTTCATATTGAGGAAAAAACTACTTTTTGTTTTTGCAAACCTTACAAACTCACATAAATACATTATTATGGGCAATTTTAGACATGACACACGTTTGGTTCTGGAGTTATGTTTATATAACTTTCATATTTAGTATGACTGTTATACTGTCTTATTGAATAAAAACAACTAGCTTGTGTCTTTGCAAACTTTACAAAAGATACATTTTCTAGTAAAACTAACAAAGATACATGTCTCCAGGCATTATTACCCATTTTGCCTGGGTTGTTTAGGAGTTAAGTTTAAATACATTTTTATTGCTTTTTTCGCATTATCTCAGGATTCTAAGATCATTACTTTCATATTGAGTAAAAAACTACTTTTTGTTTTTGCAAACCTTACAAACTCACATTAATACATTATTACAGGCATTTTTAGACATGACACATGTTTGGTTTTGGAGTTATGTTAAAATAACTTTCATATTTAATATGACTGTTATACTGTCATATTGAATAAAAAAAAACTGGCTTGTGTCTTTGCAAACTTTACAAAAGATAATTTTTCCAGTAAAACTAACAAATATACATGTTTCCAGGCATTATTAGCCATTTTGCATATGTTGTTTAGGAGTAATGTTTAAATACATTTTTATTGCTTTTTTCGCATTATCTCAGGATTTTAAGAACATTACAGTCATATTGAGTAAAAAAACTACTTTTTGTGTTTGCAAGATTTAAAAAAGCATGTGTTTCGAGTAAAACGGCCAAGGATGCATTATTTCAGGCATTATTAGCCATTTTTCATGTGTGGTTTGAGTTATTGTTAAATAACTGTCATATACTGTCAGTTATGACATAGTAAGTAAAACCTAATTTATGTATTTGCAAACCTTACAAAATCATTTAAATCTAGTAAAACTCACATGGATTCAATATTACAGACATTTTTAGACATTTTGCATATGTGGTTTAGGAATTATGTTGGAATCATTTTTTTTTATTTGTTCGTTTTTTCTCAGAATTTTAGAACATTACTGTCATATTGAGTAAAAAAAAATTTTTTGTGTTTGCAAGCCTTAAAAAAGCATATGTTTCGAGTAAAACTTACAAGAATGCATTATTTCAGGCATTGTTAGT
This sequence comes from Entelurus aequoreus, assembly GCF_033978785.1. NCBI lineage: Eukaryota > Metazoa > Chordata > Actinopteri > Syngnathiformes > Syngnathidae > Entelurus > Entelurus aequoreus. Next base: position 52,417,512 of record NC_084731.1, read on the forward strand.
CATTTTTCATGTGTAGTTTAAGAGTTATGTTTAAATAACTGTCATATTGAGTGTGGCAGTTATACTGTCATATTGAGTAAAAAAAACTAACCTGTCTTTGCAAACCTTACAAAAGAAAATGTTTCTAGTAACACTCACAAAGATAATTTTTTTCACGCATTATTAGACATGTTTCATGTGTGGTTAGGAGTTATAAATAAATAATTGTCATATTGAGTGTTACAGTTTTAATGTCATTATGTGTAAAACCTAATTTTTCTATTTGCAAACCTTACAAAAACAATTGATTCTAGTAAAACTTATAGAGATTGTAGATAATGCATATGTTTAAGAGCTATTTCTTTTCTCATAATCATGTTTGAATCAGCTCATTTCTTTCCTTAATTTTACTCTGTATACTAGTTTCTCTTTGTCTTCAGATTGCCTGGTTAGATAGGGTCGTAAACCATCAGGAATGTGAACACAACCCCCAAGTCTCTCTTCTTATCAGTGTTGGGGGGAGGGGAAATGGGGGTTTTCTTTGTGTGAAAAAGAGTTGCTTTTGGCCTGTGGAATGCCAGATCAACTTGGGCTACGCATTTGGATGTGTTGTTCGAGGCTGGTCTCTATTCTCAAATATTTGACAATAAAATTAGAAAATACCTATTCTGTGATTGGTGTATATTGGAGATCAGTTTATGTGTCATCTAAGTAACTTGGGACTGACCAGCGTTTTACATCCCACTTGGAGGAACATCTGGTCAAACGCAACAATTTGGGGGCTTCGTCCGAGATGACACGCTGACAATTGGACCTTCTCTTGCAATCTTCTGGACAGACTCACATGGCCAAAACATAATTCAAGGTAAGCAGAACCTTTCTTTTTAGATAAAATCTGCATTAGGAGTCTGCCCAGAAGTCTGTAAGTTAAACACTGCTTTGTACCCCAGACACAGAATGGTGATTTTGATAGATTGATTGCATTTTTGCCGAGCCTGCCATTGCATTAAAATTGTAAATAAGTGGTCAACTCACGTCATTGTGTCTCGATTACCGTGACGGGCAGTTTCATTGACGAGTGAACTAATAGTTGGGTGTGGCTCACCCTGGGTAGTTGGTCGCCGCCTAAAAGAGTAACGGGTTGGATGCCCATCATATGGTACAGTAAATACTCCCCGGTTGTGAGATCCCTGTTGACATTTTTATGTGCACACAAATTAAGGATGGGTCGGAGGCCATTTGTAAAATACAATAAATACTCCCTGGTTGCGAGTTCCCTACGGCATTAACGTGTGCGTTAAAATTAAGAAACGTACGGGAGGAGGCCCTTCTGTACCATATGATAAATTCCACGGTTGGAGGCCATTTGTAATAAATACAATAAAGATTCCCCGGTTGTGAGGTCCCGGCGACACTTTAGTGTGCGCTAAAATTAAGGAAAATAGACACAGTGGCCAAGGAGTGTGACAGAAAAGAATGTGATGACGGCTGGGGAAAATGTGATGAATCATTACTGTTTAATAATCAATTGAATGCACTGTTGTCGACAATGGAATTAGCAGGTAGAGTTTAAAAAAAGAAAAAAAAGAAAAGAGAACGTTCCTTGAAAGGGTTAAGAGGGAGTTTACAATACTCGAAAAGTTGTGAACTCAAACGTCAGGTAAAATAAAAAATAAAATAAAAAAGTAACTGGAAGTTTTATGGTAAAGTGAAACGCAGAGAGAGTGCTTACGTGTGTGTGTGTGTGTGTGTGTGCGTAGGGCTGTAGGCACTTGCTTGTGTGTGCGTGAGTGCTTACACGTGCTTGTGTGTGTGTGTGCGCTGGTGAAAATGGCCAAGGAGTGTGACAGACAAGAATGTGATGACGGCTGGGGAAAATGTGATGAATGGTTATCGTTCAATGATCAATTGAATGTGCTTTTGGTAACAATGGAGTCCGCGGGGAGAGACAAAAAGGAACGAAGTAAAGTAGTTAAGGAGATGACTCGAGCACAGGGCGAGGAACCTAACGGGTTAAAAGAAGGCTTACAGAACTTATGTGCTCGAGAATATAAGCGTTTGACGAATGAGAAAAGGAAGCTAGAGGGAATTCGAGTAAGCGGGAGTTACATGGAAAAAAGAAAAGCTGCTAAAGAAATGAAAACAATTGAGATAAACATGAAAAAATGGATTGACTGGTCTTTTGCCTGCCGCGCATGCGTAAGACAATTCAAACGACCCGCCCAGACTTTGACTAAGCCACCGCCCTATGACGTAAAGCCGGAGGCGTCTTTATACCCACTTTTGACAGTCACAGGAGGAGCCCTGGTGGTCGAAACAGAAACAAAGCTCTCTGGTCCACCCCCTACTCCTGTGACAAATGAGGGCGGTGCTCACACAGCCTCTCTAAGATTGAACCCTCCTCCAAAACTAATGCTGTCTCCTGAGTGTAAATCACCTCTGGTGCCTAAGCCCCAAAATAACAGCCACCCAGCGGAAAACCTCCCGAATATGCCTAATCTTACTAGACAGCAGATAATGCATGAGTCAATGCAGAACTCCTCACTTTACACGCCAGACCATTTTGTTGCCATAAACAAATGCCCTCCCCCAGTAGATGACAGTCTCTCACGTGCACATCAGACATTCTTGAACAACACACAACAGAGCCAGACTTTGTGGTCTCCTGTAACTGTTAATGGCTCAATGGAAGGCTACATTGACCAACACCCACATGAACCACATGCATACAACACACAACAGAGCCAGACTTTGTGGTCTCCTGTAACTGTTAATTGCTCAATGGAAGGCTACATTGACCAACACCCACATGAACCACATGCATACAACACACGCTTAAAAAAAAAGCTGGAGGGACACGCATATCCACTTTTTCCTGATAATAGCGGCAGATTCCAATATAAGCCTTTTGCTGTTGCAGACATACAGGCCATCGTTGACAAACTCCCACCTGTGTCTGAAGGTGGGAGTCTTTGGCTTAATACGTTAGACAAACTAACAGCAGGATACACACTCTCAGTAGGAGACTTTAGGGGCATTTTGTATCGTTGTGTTTCCACGCAAGATGGCCAAAACATGGAACAACAAGCAGGATTAATGGCTGAACCTCAGACCCTGCCAATAACACCATACATTCACGACATAGCTACTGCTATGCGCAGTCTCTTTCCTCTTCCGTGTCAAAATGCCACACCCACTTATCAGTGGAAAGATGGTGAGTCACCTTATGTATTCATAAGTCAAGCTAAAGAGCAATGGTCACGTGCTACAGGTGTGCACCCCAGTAAAGAAGGGGAACACCGACAGTTTTTTAGACGAGCCGTACTTGACGCAATGCCAACTGTGGTGAAAAAAAGGATGGATGCTAATCCTGATATACCAGGAGCTGACGGTGCTACCTGGGAGAGGCACCTTATCCACCACATGCAGAATTGGACTAAGCAAGGTGAAAATGATAAGGCTGAGGACAGAGCAGTAAGGAAACAACTCCTTAATTTACAAATTGATGTAGCAAAAATGTCTAAAGACCCTAAAGGTCACAAATCTGCTAAAGTGTATTCGGCAACGGGTGAACTTGCTTTTGAACTACAAAAGATGGAGGAAAGAATCCTCAATAAACTTGAAACCAGACCCTCAGGCTCAGGTGGTGGACGCGGCGTTTCAAAGTCAATCCGGGGAAGAAACTGTTTCGGCTGTGACCAGCCTGGTCACTGGGCTCAAGACTGTCCCAACATTTCCGAACAGGAAAGGTTACGTCATGCCGCCAGACGAACACGAGGCCGCAGCAAAGGGCGTTCACAACATAGCTCCTTCCAGCAGCAGCCACAACAGCAACAATACCACGCCCCCAGGTCCGCCTTAGCGCCTGGCGCCTCCGCCTACTTCCTGGGTGACGACGTGGACCAAGGGGGGGTCTTCTGAAGCTGCCCACAGCAGGAGCCACAGCAGGAAATACAGACAGGCCCCCTGCTGGACATAGTTGTCAATGGACAATGTTATCAGTTCATGATTGACACTGGCGCTACACATTCACTTTTGAATGCAGTAGTTCCAAAGAAACTGTGTGCTTCCTTTTTAAAGGTTGAAGGCTTTGCTGGGGTCACAAGGATGTTACCTGTCACCAAACCACTTCCGGTTCAGATTGCTGGACACTCGCTAAAGCATCCCTTCGTGGTTGATCATCACACACCTTGCCTGCTCGGTAATGATCTGCTTTACAAACTGTACCCTGACATCCAATATCGCACAGAAGGAACCTTCCTGGTGTTACCTGACGGCACTACCACCAAGCTGCGACACCACTATAAAGGCTCCTCCATGTTTGTGCTCATGCCTCAACCTGAGGTACCACAAATGGCGGACATCTACTGGACACGCCTCCTCCCGGAAACAAGTGAAGGACAAGGGCTGCTCCTGCTCTTCTATCAGTGGAAGCCCTGGCTGACCGAGCTGCGTCCGTATGTACCACCACCTGATCCGCCACATGTCACCTTATATTATGATCGCCAATCTGATGAAAGTTACCAAGAAGTTTTTGACACCATAGCAGGAAAAGAGTGGTCTTTGGCCTACACTCACATCTATGCTGGAGCTCAGGGTGTGTCCGCCCATGTCGACTTCACTCCTCAACAGAAAAAATGGTATAAAATGGACGCTACGGCAGTCCCACATTGTTCTCTTGCTCTTTGTCCCGCCTACCAAGCCAAGGACTTGGGTCCAATGACAAAACAGGGAGTATCTGCCACTGATTGGGTAGACACCCAAATACCACACTTACAACATTCTGACTCAGTTGATATGTTTCGTATCTCCTGCTCTCAGACTGCTGACCTCGGGGTTCTACAACATCTTCAGGTCGCTCGAGAGCATGGGCAAGAACGAACAGACCATCCTGAAGCTGCTGACATGTTAAACACCCTCCCACTGACCGTTTGGTCTCAAGGTCCCACAGATGTTGGTCTTGCTGTCAATGCGTCCCCTGTCTCTGTCAAAATTGACACCAGTAGTGTGGTACATGTCAGACAATACCCACAAAAACAACAAGCCATAGATGGCATTACAGATACCATCTCAGGCCTTAAACAATCTGGAGTATTGGAACCCTCCAACTCTAAATGGAACACACCTATTTTGCCTGTTCCAAAAACTGGCACCTCTGTGTACCGGATGGTACACGATCTTAGGGCCGTTAATGACGTCACAGTGACCCCTCCCATACCTGTTCCTAACCCTTACACAGCACTCACCCATCTGACCACTGCACACTGTTATTTCTCTGTCATTGACCTAGCGAATGCTTTCTTTTGCATCCCTATCGCTGAATGCATCAAACATGTCTTTGCTTTCACCTTTCAAGGTCAAAAGCTGCAGTACTCCCGCCTCCCACAAGGTTGGAAACTGTCGCCTGGCCTTTTCAACCAGCAATTACGAGACGATCTGGCCTCAGTGGAGCTTTTTGACGACACATTTGTTGTCCAGTATGTAGATGACATACTCATCGCTGCTTCTTCTCCTACCTCATGCCTGGCGGCCACCCTAGCTGTTCTTCAGCGTCTGGCCTCAACAGGATACAAGGTCTCTCGTAAGAAATTGCAGGTTGCCCGTTCCCTTGTTCATTTCATGGGGCGGGAGATCTCCTCAACGGGGGTCTCCCTGTCCCCTGACCATCGCCAGTCTATCCTATGTCATCCTAAACCTTCTTCTGTCAAACAATTACAGTCCTTCCTTGGATTGGCTGGTTTCAGCCGCTCCTACATTCCTTGTTTTTCCTTGAAAACAGCTCCTCTTCGTGCCCTCCTCCGCACTGCTGGAGTCCGCAACTCAAATGCTGCCCTCCAGTGGACGGTTGAGGCCGAACAAGCTTTCATTGACCTCAAGCAACATTTGTCTTCTGCTTCTGCCCTTGCAGTACCAGACTACAAACTACCCTTCTACTTAGATGTTTCTGAGAGTGAAGGTACTGCTAACGCTGTCCTTTTTCAGAAACCTGAAGGGGGAGGTATAGGGGGAACGCGTTGCGTTTTAACCTACACCAGCATTCTGCTTGACCTATCTGAACTTCGACATCACACATGCTCGCAACATGCTTCCACTTTGGCAAAACTGATTGACAAAACGGCACACATTGTCATGGGACACCCACTTACAGTACTGACAAACCACACTGTCATTGCATATGTATCATCACATTTGTTTACCATGACGCCACTCAAACAACGCAGACTCATGAAAATTTTGCAACAACCTCACATAACTTTTACACACGAAGGAATCAACATGGCTGATAACATAAATAGTGGAGAATTACATCACTGTGAGGAGAGAGTTGCTTTGACTGAAAAGATAAGACCAGACCTGTTGACCACACCCATCCCAGGCTCCCACTGGCTGTTCACGGACGGCTGTTGTTTCAGACATCCTCTAAAGGGATTGCAGGCAGCTTGGTCAGTGGTACAGCAGTCCAGCTCAGGAGAATGGGAGACCTTGGCCACCCAGACACTTGACGAACAGCTGTCAGCCCAAAGAGCTGAACTTGTGGCTTTGACAGAAGCCCTAAAGCAAGGAAAAGACTACGAAGTGACTATCTTTACAGACTCGGCTTATGCCTTCATGTCAGCTGTCATTGACCTTCCTAAATGGAAGAGAAATGGCTTCCTGACTGCTGAAGGACATCCGATTAAATACAAGACAGAAATGGAAGCACTGGAAACAGCGCTGCTCCTACCTAGAAGGATAGCTATTGTCAAGTGCAAGGGACACAGTAAGGAAGAAGGGACAGTAACTGATGGTAACAACTTTGCTGACTCCGTAGCTAAGCAGACTGCTGGCTATGACAAGACTGGAATTATCATGACTGCCACTGCCTGCCAGACAGAACTCCTACCTGCCCTGTCTGATGATGAAATCAGAAAACATCAGGGGCAGGCCTCACCACAAGAGAAAATTTTGTGGCTAAGAAGAGGCGCTATACAAGACCTGACAGGTCTTTGGCGAGGGCCAAATGGTCACCTGGCCTGGCCCCCAGGAATTAGACAAAAAATGCTCCGATGGGCCCACGGTCCCGGACATGTGGGGGCAAAGCAAACAAAAGCGAACTTGTCACTATGGTGGCACCCCTATTTGGAGAACATTGTAGACAACTACGTCAGATACTGCGATATCTGCCAGGACTTTAACCCCAGACCAACACTGAAACCAGAAATGGGGACTTTCCCCATTCCGGCACAAAATGGTGAAGAATGGACGATCGATTACACTGACATGATCAATCCGGTACAAGGGAAAAGGTACTTGCTAACTTGCGTTGACAGTTACAGTGGATGGCCGGAAGCAACTCCAACCTCAAAAGAGGATGCAAAATCAGTAATTAAATGGCTTGTTAATGACCTAATTCCCCGACATGGTTTCCCCAAAAAGATTAGGTCAGACAACGGCACCCATTTCAAAAATACTCACCTAGCCTTGGTCGAAAAGGCTCTCGGACTAGAACACAGGTTTGGTTCGGTGTACCATCCTCAGTCCCAAGGTAAGGTCGAGAGAATGAACCAAAACATCAAGACAAAATTGGCTAAAATCTGTGCACAGACCAAATTGAAGTGGGTTGACGCGTTACCATTGGCTTTAATGACCATCCGAATGTCCATGAACAAAACTGGTTTTTCACCCTATGAACTGCATTCAGGTCAGCCCTTCCCAGGACCAGCTGCCTCCCTGGAAGGAAGAATCAGCGTAAAACCAAAATGGTACTTTGAACAAATTCAGAATTTGTGTAATAATTTCTCTGCACAGATTCGTGGACAACAATCCACTCCTCCAGGGACCCTCCCTCCCGTAGAGTGGGTCAAGCTCAAAGTCATCAAACGCAAGTGGACGGAGCCCAGGTGGACTGGTCCCTTCAAGGTCGTGGAACGGACGTCTCACGCCCTTCGACTAGCTGGTAAAGGGGACACCTGGTACCACCTCTCCCTCTGCACTCCTGCTGAAGAACCTGACAGATCACCAGCGGATGTCATTGCTGACATCGCCACATCATCTGCCCCACTCGACCCCCTAGCAGCGCCTTTTGAGCCTGAGGCAGCTGAAGAAGAACGGGAGCAGAAAACGACTCATTTTTAGTGGGTGTGTTAACGAAGTAACACACATAAGGGGTGATCGTGCTAGTAACCTCTCCCCCTCTAGGTCATAGAAGAGCGAGGCTTTAATTACACACACATAATCCTACAGCCCAGAAGACGACGCTGAGAGAGAGATTTTCTACCTATATTACTCTTTTTAACTTCTATATTGTATATCCTTATTTGAGACCAGCCTTTATACTCGAAGTTATCCAATTTCTTTTGCTTGTTTTCAGCATAACTATCTGTGTCGTTATATTAAGTGAAAAGTTTGATGTTTATCCCCGTTTCGTTACCTGAATTACTCTGATTTTGATAGTCGAAAAGCAGGATGTTACGCCCAGAAGTATTTCCTGACGGATTGGTGTTTAGGCTTGTTCTACTGTTCTTGTGCCTCAGTCCTTCCTTCCCGACGACAGTGACTGACAAGTGTCTTAGAACATACGGCGGACTTGAAATAGACTGGGTTAGGGGGGACAGCAAGACTTATTTTTTTGACCTGTGCAGTGTGATTAAATGCGGGGGAAAAAATAGTTTGTACCGTAGTAGTAACCTCTATCTTTGTGACGACATAAAACTGAATCATTGGTGTCGGAAGCAGACAACATACTCTAGTGGGTGGTGCCCCTCATGGACGAGTGTAACCCACTACACAGGGCCCTCTTTTTACCATTACCGCCTACCTCTACTATTAGAAGTTATTCAGAGAGGGATGACCTTTCAGAGGAATTTTGATCGTTCCCAGAATCCCCTTGCACTTACAATTATCGGAATGGGTGTTGTGCCAAGTCCCTTTTATGTTGTTTTGGGGGTTGAACAGGCTGGTACGGACCCTAAAGGGATTATTAAAATTAATATCCTTGAGAGGGCATTAACTACCTTTGCCCCCTCTGTAGCACCTAAAGTGCCACTCCACCTCGGTGACGTTACAAAAGCTCTCACATCTGTGTATACTAATGACATCACCACTGAAGACCTGGTAGCTTTGACCTTAGGAGCAGGTGCAGGCAACCTATGGCTCAGGTGGATGACTAGCATGGCTAAGAGCCAAAACCTGGGTGACTGTGTTGCTTGTTCCGCTGGACGTCCTTTTCCCCACACTTACCCCGCCCCTTTTAAGTTGACTGACATAAATGGCTCAAACTGTCTTATTTCCTTGTTCTCTGAACCCACGCCACCAGGGTGCGATTTGTTGGCTAGTGTGTACCCTCCTGTTGACAATTCCACCCGACTTCTTCCATTTGTGGCCCAAAAGCTGAATTACACGTGTTTTCAATTCAAAGGACCCTCTTCGTCCCCCAACAAATTGGGTGATATTAACCCTTCCTGGTGCACCACACTGATAGATGGCTCAAGGATAGGCCCTTGGGCACGAGCTGACTTATTCTGGTATTGTGGGGAGCACAGATTGTACATTAGAATCCCAAAGTCATCCGTAGGGCTTTGTGCTATGGTTAGACTGGTGACCCCACTCACCCTAGTGGGTACCAAATTAACTCCCCTTGTAACTCCTGTCTCAGCGGCCTCTCTAACTTCTCGCCGACGCCGCCATGTTTTATCTCGAAGGAGTGTAAAGGGCTCCTTTGATCTGATGAGAAACCCTGATGGTGTTTACTTTGATGCAATTGGACAACCAAGAGGGGTCCCCTCACAACACAAATTGTGGTGTGAATCCTGTGCAGGTTTCGAGAACCTTCCTATCATTGGTGCTATTTTCCCTGTGACTGCTACTAAAAATGTTGAACGCATTAACTATGTTTTTTATAATCTGTTGAGACTGACCAACCTGACTCGTGACGCCGTTGAGGGACTTGCTGAACAACTTGCCCCGACCTCTCTCATGGCCATCCAGAACCGCATAGCCCTTGACCGCATCCTAGCCAAGGAAGAAGGCGTGTGTGCAATGTTTGGTGACCAATGCTGTACCTTCATTCCTAACAACACTGCACCAGATGGCTCAGTTCAGAGGGCCTTAGAGGGCCTCCAGGCCCTGTCTAAGGAACTTACTGAAGTTTCAGGGGTCTCTGACCCCTTTAAAGATTGGCTCCAAAGCACATTTGGCAGGTGGACTGACCTAATTAAGTCTGTCCTGGTCTCCATTGGAGTTTTCTTGGCCATTATAGCCTCTTGCGGTTGCTTTATCGCCCCTTGTGCTAAGTCTCTATGCACCCGCATCATTGTTAGAGCTGTAGAAGGTCAACCCCACCCTGTTTCTGGGCTCGTTATGTCTTTGAAGGGGGTCAAGCAAAATGGAGACTTTCGAGAATTGTTGATTTCCTTCCCTGACCATGACGACATTGACGTGGACTCCCTCCATCTATCATCCATGTAAATATGCTGTTGTTTTATTGCTAGCTTGCTCAAAGAAAAAAAAAAAAAAAAAAACTACAGCACCTACTTTAATGTGGGGCGTGCTTTAGAGGTGTTGCTCTCGTAGGAGAGATCTTTTGGATAAGATCTGAAGGGGGATTGTAGATAATGCATATGTTTAAGAGCTATTTCTTTTCTCATAATCATGTTTGAATCAGCTCATTTCTTTCCTTAATTTTACTCTGTATACTAGTTTCTCTTTGTCTTCAGATTGCCTGGTTAGATAGGGTCGTAAACCATCAGGAATGTGAACACAACCCCCAAGTCTCTCTTCTTATCAGTGTTGGGGGGAGGGGAAATGGGGGTTTTCTTTGTGTGAAAAAGAGTTGCTTTTGGCCTGTGGAATGCCAGATCAACTTGGGCTACGCATTTGGATGTGTTGTTCGAGGCTGGTCTCTATTCTCAAATATTTGACAATAAAATTAGAAAATACCTATTCTGTGATTGGTGTATATTGGAGATCAGTTTATGTGTCATCTAAGTAACTTGGGACTGACCAGCGTTTTACATCCCACTTGGAGGAACATCTGGTCAAACGCAACAAGATTCAATATTACAGGCATTTTTAGACATTTTACATGTTTGGTTTAAAATTTGTGTTTGAATACATTTGTATTGCTTTTTTCGCATTATCTCAGGATTCTAAGAACATTACTTTCATATTGAGTAAAAAACTACTTTTTGTTTTTGCAAACCTTACAAACTCACATAAATACATTATTACAGGCATTTTTAGACATGACACATGTTTGGTTTTGGAGTTATGTTTATATAACTTTCATATTTAGTATGACTGTTATACTGTCATATTGAATAAAAAAAAACTAGCTTGTGTCTTTGATATCTTTACAAAAGATCATTTTTTAAACTAACAACGTTACATGTCTCCCTAGGCATTATTAGCCATTTTGCATGTGTTGTTTAGGAGTTAGGTTTAAATACATTTGTATTGCTTTTTTCCCATTATCTCAGGTTTCTAAGAACATTACAGTCAAGTAAAAAACTACTTTTTGTGTTTGCAAAATGTAAAACTCAGTAAAACTCCCAATGATTCATTATTTCAGGCATTATTAGCCATTTTTTTGTGTGTTTTATGAGTTATGTTTAAATAACTGTCATATTGAGTGTGATTTTGTCATTGAGAGTAAAACCTAATTTTTGTATTTGCAAACCTTACAAAAACAACCGATTCTAGGAAAACTCACATTGATACAATATTACAGGCATGTTTAGACATATTGCATGTTTGGTTTTGGAGTTATATTTATATAACCTGCTTTCTGAGCCGCCACCTTTGTGGTTTGCGTGTCCCACTGATCCAGGAACTATGTTGTCCGGGGGCTTCTATGGTCTCCCAAGACAAACAGGTCCTAGGTGAGGGATCAGACAAAGAGCAGCTCAAAGACCTTTATTAAAAGTACAATTGAGGACCTAGATTTTTTCTCGCCCGGACGCAGGTCACCGTGGCTCCCCTGTGGAGCCAGGCCCAGAGGTGTGGCACGATGGCGATTGACGGGCCTGTCCCCATGGGGCCCAGCCGTGCTCAGCTCGAAGAGGCAACGTGGATCCCCCCTCCAGGGCTCACCACTCATGGGCTGGGTCATAGAGGGTGCAGTGTGAGCTGGGCGGCAGCCGAAGGCAGGGCACTTGGTGGTCCGATTATCGGCTACATAAGCTCGCTCTTGGGACATGGAACGTCACCTCGCTGGGAGGGAAGGAGCCTGAGCTGGTGCTTGAGGTGGAGACGTTCCCGGCTAGATATAGTTGGACTCACAGCAAGGGCTCTGGAACCTGTTCTCTCAGAGGGGCTGGACTGAGCTGAACTTTCATTACTTGCAACGCCACAGTGGAAGAGATTCCCCACTGGCGTTGCAACTAATGAGAGGCTGGGGTGGCAATTCTTGTTGCCCCCCGGCTCAAAGCCTGCACGTTGGACTTTAAACCCAATAGACGAGATGGTAGCTTCCTTCAGCCTTCGGGTTGGGTGACGGGTCCTGACTGTTGTTTGTGTTTACACACCAAACAGCAGCTCAGAGTACCAACTCTTTTTGGATTCCCTTGAGGGAGTACTGGAGAGTGCTCCCTCGGGTGATTCCCTTGTTCTGCTGGTGGACTTCAACGCTATGTTGGCAACGACAGTGAAACCTGGAGAGTCGTGATTGGGAAAAATGGCCACCCGGATCTGAACCCAAGTGGTGCTTTGTTATTGGACTTTTGTGCTTGTCACGGATTGTCCATAACAAACACAATGTTCAAACATAAGGGTGTCCATATGTGCACTTGGCACAAGGACACCCTCGGCCGCATGATTGACTTTGTAGTTGTGTCATGGGATTTGCGGCCTCATGTTTTGGACACTCGGTGAAGAGAGGGGCAGAGCTTTCTACCAACCACCACCTGGTGGTGAGCTGGCTCCGATGGTAGGGGAGGATGCCGGTCAGACCTGGCAGGCCCGAACGCATTGTAAGGGTCTGCTGGGAACACCTAGCAGAGTCTCCTGAAGAACTTTGAACATGTCCGGAAGAACTTTGAACATGTCACGAGGGAGGTGCTGGACATTGAGTCTGAGTGGACCATGTTCCGTTCCTCTCTTGTTGAGCCAGCTGATTGAAGCTGTGGCCGCAAGGTGTTTGGTGCCTGTCGTGGCGGTAATCCACCAGCAGTGAGGGATGCTGTCAAGCTGAAGAAAGAGCCACCGGGTCCTTTTGGCTCATGGGACTCCAGAGGCAGTGGGCATACCGACAGGCCAAGCGAGACCTCCTCAGTCCCACCAACACGTCTTCTTATGAGGAAACAGTGCCTGGGAAGTCTGTGGTGGGCTCTCCTATTTCTGGGGCTGAGGTTGCCAAGGTAGTTAAAAAGCTCCTCGGTGGCAAGGCCCCGGGGGTATGAGCTCCGTCCGGAGTTCCTTAAGGCTCTGGATGCTGTGGGGCAGTCTTGGTTGACAAGACTCTGCAACATTGCGTCTACATCGGGGGCGGTACCTCTGGATTGGCAGACCGGGGTGGTGGTTCCTCTCTTTAAGAAGGGGAACCGGAGGGTGTGTTCCAACTATCGTAGATCACACTCCTCAGCCTTCCCGGTAAGGTCTATTCATGTGTAATGGAGAGGAGGAACCTCGGATCCAGGACGAACAGTGTGGTTTTCGTCCTGGTCGTGGAACGGTAGACCAGCTCTATACTCTCGGCAGGGTCCTTGAGTGTGCATGGGAGTTTGCCCAACCAGTCTACATAAGTTTTGTGGACTTGGAGAAGACATTCGACCTTGGCCCCCGGTAAATCCTGTGGGGAGTGCTCAGAGAGTATGCAGTATCGGCATGTCTGATTGTGGCGGGTGTCTCCCTGTATGATCAGTGTCAGAGCTTGGTCCGCATTGCCGGCAGTAAGTCGGACCCCTTTCCAGTGAGGGTTGGACTCCGCCAAGGCTGCCCTTTGTCACCGATTCTGTTCATAACTTTAATGGACAGAATATCTAGGCACAGTCATGGCTTTAAGGATCCCCTCAACGCCATGACTGCGCCTGGTTTGGTGGCTGCAGGATTAGGTCTCTGCTTTTTGCAGATGATGTGGTCCTGATGGCTTCAACTGGCCAAGATCTTCAGCTTTCATTGGATCGGTTCGCAGTGAAGCGACTGGGATGAGAATCAGCACCTCCAAGTCCGAGTCCATGGTTCTCGCCCGGGAAAGGGTGGAGTGCCATCTCGAGGTTGGGAAAGAGATCTTGCCCCAAGTGAAGGAGTTCAAGTACCTAGGAGTCTTGTTCACGAGTGAGGATAGAGTGGATTGTGAGATCTACAGGCGGATCGGTGCGGCGTCTTCAGTAATGAGGACGCTATATCGATCCGTTGTGGTGAAGAAGGAGCTGAGCCAGAAGGAAAAGCTTTCAATTTACCGGTCGATCAACGTTCCCATCCTCACCTATGGTCATGAGCTTTGGGTTATGACCGAAAGGACAAGGTCACGGGTACAAGCGGCCGAAATGAGTTTCCTCCGCCGGGTGGTGGGTCTCTCCCTTAGAGATAGGGTGAGAAGCTCTGTCATCTGGGAGGACCTCAGTGTAAAGCCGCTGCTCCTCCACATTGAGAGGAGCCAGATGAGGTGGTTCGGGCATCTGCTCAGGATGCCACCCGAACGCCTCCCTAGGTCCGAACGGCAGGAGGCCATGGGGAAGACCTAGGATACATTGGAAAGACTATGGCCTGGGAACGCCTCGGGATCCCCCGAGAAGAGCTGGACGAAGTGGCTGGGGAGAGGGAAGTCTGGGCTCTCTGCTTAGGCTGCTGCCCCCGCAACCCGACCTCGGATAAGCGGAAGAAAATGGATGGATTTAGTATGACAGTTATACTGTCATATTGAGTGTGACAGTATACTGTCATAAAACCCAATTTTTGTATTTGCAAACCTGATTCTAGTAAAACTCACATCTATACAATATTACAGGCAATTTTGGACATAATTCACGTTTGGTTTTGGAGTTATGTTCATATAACTTTAATATATAGTATGACATCTATACTGTTATAATGAGTAAAAAAAACTAACTTGTGTCCGTCATAAAACTCAATTTTTGTATTTGCAAACCTTACAAAAACAAATGATTCTAGTAAAACTCACATGGATTCAATATTACAGGCATTTTTAGACATTTTGCATGTTTGGTTTAGGAATCATGTTGGAATACATTTGTATTGTTTTTTTCACATTATCTCAGCATTTTAAGAACTTACTGTCATATTGAGTAAAAAAAACTTTTTGTGTTTGCAAGCCTTAAAAAAACAACCGATTCTAGTAAAACTCACATTGATACAATATTACAGGCATGTTTGGTTTTGGAGTTATGTTTATATAACCTGCTTTCTGAGCCGCCACCTTTGTGGTTTGCGTGTCCCACTGATCCTAGGAGCTATGTTGTCCGGGGGCTTCTATGCCCCCTGGTAGGGTCCCCCAAGACAAACAGGTCCTAGGTGAGGAATCAGACAAAGAGCAGCTCAAAGACCTTTATGAAAAGTACAAATCGAGGACCTAGATATTTTCTCGCCCGGACGCGGGTCACCGTGGCTCCCCTGTGGAGCCAGGCCCAGAGGTGGGGCACGATGGCGAGCGACTGGTGCCCATGGGGCCCAGCTCGAAGAGGCAACGTGGGTCCCCCCTGCAATAGGCTCACCACTCATGGGCTGGGTCATAGAGGTCGGGTGCAGTGTTAGCTGGGCGGAGGCCGAAGGCAAGGCACTTGGCGGTCCGATTATCGGCTACATAAGCTCGCTCTTGGGACGTGGAACGTCACCTCGCGAGGTGGAGAAGTTCCCGGCTAGATAAAGCTGGACTCACTTCGACGCACAGCAAGGGCTCTGGAACCTGTTCTCTCAAGAGGGGTTGGACTCTCTTCCACTCTGGCGTTGCAAGTAATGAGAGGCTGGGTTGGCAATTCTTGTTGCCCCCCGGCTCAAAGCCTGCACGTTGGACTTAACCCAGAAGACGAGATGGTAGCTTCCCTCCGCTTTCGGGTTGGGTAACGGGTCCTGACTGTTGTTGGTGTTTACGCACCAAACAGCAGCTCAGAGTACCCACTCTTTTTGGATTCCCTTGAGAGTGCTCCCTCGGGTGATTCCCTTGTTCTGCTGGGGGTCTTCAACGCTCATGTTGGCAACGACTTTGAAAGTGAAACCTGGAGAGTTGTGATTGGGAAAAAATGGCCACCCGGATCTGAACCCAAGTGGTGCTTTGTTATTGGACTTTTGTGCTCGTCACGGATTGTCCATAACAAACACAATGTTCAAACATAAGGAAGAACTTTGAACATGTCACGAGGGAGGTGCTGGACATTGAGTCTGAGTGGACCATGTTCCGTGCCTCTCTTGTCGAGTCTGCTGATTGGAGCTGTGGCCGCAAGGTGTTTGGTGCCTGTCGTGGCGGTAATCCTAGAATTCGCTGGTGGCCACCAGCAGTGAGGGATGCCGTCAAGCTGAAGAAAGAGCCTATCGGGTCCTTTTGGCTCATGGGACTCCAGAGGCAGCGGGCATACCGACAGGCCAAGCAGTGCCTGGGGAAACTGTGGTGGACTCTCCTATTTCTGGGGCTTAGGTTGCCTAGGTAGTTAAAAAGCTCCTCTGTGGCAAGGCCCCGGTGGTGGATGAGTTCCTTAAGGCTCTGGATACTGTGGGGCTGTCTTGGCTGACAAGACTCTGCAACATCGCGTGAACATTGGGGGCGGTACCTCTGGATTGGCAGACCGGGGTGGTGGTTCCTCTCTTTAAGAAGGGGAACCGGAGGGTGTGTTCCAACTATCGTGAAACACACTCCTCAGCCTTCCCGGTAAGGTCTATTCATGTGTACTGGAGAGGAGGAAACTCGGATCCAGGACGAACAGTGTGGTTTTCGTCCTGGTCGTGGAACGGTAGACCAGGTCTATACTCTCGGCAGGGTCCTTGAGTGTGAAGCGACTGGGATGAGAATCAGCACCTCCAAGTCCAAGTCCACGCAGGAAAGGGTCGAGTGCCATCTCCAGGTTGGGGAGGAGATCTTGCCCCAAGTGGAGGAGTTCAAGTACCTAGGAGTCTTGTTCACGAGTGAGGATAGAGTGGATCGAGAGATCCACAGGCGGATTGGTGCGGCGTCTTCAGTATTGAGGACGCTATATCGATCCGTTGTGGTGAAGAAGGAGCTGAGCCAGAAGGAAAAGCTCTCAATTTACCGTCGATCTACGTTACCAGCTTTGGGTTATGACCGAAAGGACAAGCGGCCGAAATGCGTTTCCTCTGCCGGGTGGTGGGTCTCTCCCTTAGAGACAGGGTGAGAAGCTCTGTCATCCGGGAGGAACTCAAAGTAAAGCCATTGCTCCTCCACATTGAGAGGAGCCATGAGGTGGTTCGGGCATCTGCTCAGGGTGCCACCCGAACGCCTCTAGGGAGGTGTGGCAGGAGGCCACGGGGAAGACCTAGGACACATTGGAAAGACTATGTCCCCGGCTGGCCTGGGAACGCCTCGGAATACCCCGAGAAGAGCTGGACGAAGTGGCTGGGGAGAGGGAAGTCTGGGATTTTCTGCTCAGGCTGCTGCCCCCGGAAGAAAATGGATGGATTTAGAATGACAGTTATACTGTCAGATTGAGTACAAAAACTAACTAAACCTTACACAATATAATGTTTCTAGTAAAACTCACAAAGATACATATCTCCAGGCATTATTAGCCATTTTGCATGTGTGGTTTAGGAGTTATGTTTAAATAAATAACTGTCAGATTGAGTGTGACAGTAAACTGTCATAGTGAGTAAAACCCTTATTTTGTATTTGCAAACCTTACAAAAACAACTAAATCTAGTAAAACTCACACAGATACAATATTACAGACATTTTTAGACATAATGCATGTTTGGTTTTAGAGTAATGTTTATATAACTTTCATATTTAGTATGACAGTTATACTGTCATATTGAATAAAAAAAACAACTAACTTGTGTCTTTGCAAACCTTACAAAATACAATTTTTCTAGTAAAACTAACTAAGATACATGCTCCAGGCATTATTAGCCATTTTGCATGTGTTGTTTGAGTTATGTTTAAATAAGTGTCATATTGAGTGTGACAGTATACTGTCATAAAACCCAATTTTTGTATTTGCAACCCTGATTCTAGTAAAACTCACATATATACAATATTACAGGCAGTTTTGGACATAATGCATGTTTGGTTTTGGTTTTGGAGTTATGTTTTTATAACTTTCATATATAGTATGACAGCTAAACTGTTATATTGAGTAAAATAACTAACTTGTGTTTGTCATAAAACCCAATTTTTGTATTAGCAAACCATACAACTGATTCAAATAAAACTCACATGGATTCAATATTACAGGCATTTTCAGACATTTTGCATGTTTGGTTTAGGAATTATGTTGTAATACATTTGTATTGCTTTTTTCACATTATCTCAGGATTTTTAGAACATTACTGTCATATTGAGTAAAAAAATAATTTTTGTGTTTGCAAGCCTTAAAAAAAGCATATGTTTCCAGTAAAACTCCCAAAGATGCATTATTTCAGGCATTATTAGCCATTGTTCAGGTGTGGTTTAGGAGTTATGTTTAAATAACTGTCATATTGAGTGTGGCGTTATACTGTCATATTTAGTTAAAAAAAAACTAACTTGTGTCTTTGCAAACCTTACAAAAGAAAATGTTTCTAAACAACACTCACAAAGATAATTTTTTTCACGCTATTAGACATGTTTCATGTGTATTTAGGAGTTATAATTAAATAACTTTCATATTGAGTGTTAAAGTTATAATGTCATTATGTGTAAAACTTAATTTTTGTATTTGCAAACCTTACAAAAACAATTGATTCTAGTAAAACTTACATAGATTCAATATTACAGGCATTTTTGGTTTAAAAATTGTGTTTGAATACATTTGTATTGCTTTTTTCGCATTATCTCAGGATTCTAAGATCATTACTTTCATATTGAGTAAAACACTACTTTTTGTTTTTGCAAACCTTACAAACTCACATAAATACATTATTACAGACATTTTTAAACATGACACATGTTTGGTTTTGGAGTTATGTTTATATAACTTTTATATTTAGTATGACTGTTATACTGTCATATTAAATAAAAAAAAACTAGCTTGTGTCTTTGCAAACTTTACAAAAGATCATTTTTCTAGTAAAACTAACAAAGATACATGTCTCCAGGCATTATTACCCATTTTGCATGGGTTGTTTAGGAATTATGTTTAAATACATTTTTATTGCGTTTTTCGCATTATCTCAGGATTCTTAGATCATTACTTTCATATTGAGTAAAAAACTACTTTTTGTTTTAGCAAACCTTACAAACTCACATAAATACATTATTACAGGCATTTTTAGACATGACACATGTTTGGTTTTGGAGTTATGTTTATATAACTTTTATATTTAATATGACTGTTATACTGTCATATTGAATTAAAAAAAACTAGCTTGTGTCTTTGCAAACTTTACAAAAGATCATTTTTCTAGTAAAACTAACAAAGATACATGTCTCCAGGCATTATTACCCATTTTGCATGGGTTGTTTAGGAATTATGTTGAAATACATTTTTATTGCTTTTTTCGCATTATCTCAGGATTCTTAGATCATTACTTTCATATTGAGTAAAAAACTACTTTTTGTTTTTGCAAACCTTACAAACTCACATAAATACATTATTACAGGCATTTTTAGACATAACACATGTTTGGTTTTGGAGTTATGTTTGGATAACTTTCATATTTAGTAGGACTGTTATACTGTCATATTGAATAAAAAAAACTAGCTTGTGTCTTTGATATCTTTACAAAAGATCATTTTTTCTAGTAAAACTAACAAAGATACATGTCTCCAGGCATTATTAGCCATTTTGCATGGGTTGTTTAGGAATTATGTTTAAATACATTTTTATTGCTTTTTTCGCATTATCTCAGGATTCTAAAATCCTTACTTTCATATTGAGGAAAAAACTACTTTTTGTTTTTGCAAACCTTACAAACTCACATAAATACATTATTATGGGCAATTTTAGACATGACACACGTTTGGTTCTGGAGTTATGTTTATATAACTTTCATATTTAGTATGACTGTTATACTGTCTTATTGAATAAAAACAACTAGCTTGTGTCTTTGCAAACTTTACAAAAGATACATTTTCTAGTAAAACTAACAAAGATACATGTCTCCAGGCATTATTACCCATTTTGCCTGGGTTGTTTAGGAGTTAAGTTTAAATACATTTTTATTGCTTTTTTCGCATTATCTCAGGATTCTAAGATCATTACTTTCATATTGAGTAAAAAACTACTTTTTGTTTTTGCAAACCTTACAAACTCACATTAATACATTATTACAGGCATTTTTAGACATGACACATGTTTGGTTTTGGAGTTATGTTAATATAACTTTCATATTTAATATGACTGTTATACTGTCATATTGAATAAAAAAAAAACTGGCTTGTGTCTTTGCAAACTTTACAAAAGATAATTTTTCCAGTAAAACTAACAAATATACATGTTTCCAGGCATTATTAGCCATTTTGCATATGTTGTTTAGGAGTAATGTTTAAATACATTTTTATTGCTTTTTTCGCATTATCTCAGGATTTTAAGAACATTACAGTCATATTGAGTAAAAAAACTACTTTTTGTGTTTGCAAGATTTAAAAAAGCATGTGTTTCGAGTAAAACGGCCAAGGATGCATTATTTCAGGCATTATTAGCCATTTTTCATGTGTGGTTTGAGTTATTGTTAAATAACTGTCATATACTGTCAGTTATGACATAGTAAGTAAAACCTAATTTATGTATTTGCAAACCTTACAAAATCATTTAAATCTAGTAAAACTCACATGGATTCAATATTACAGACATTTTTAGACATTTTGCATATGTGGTTTAGGAATTATGTTGGAATCATTTTTTTTTATTTGTTCGTTTTTTCTCAGAATTTTAGAACATTACTGTCATATTGAGTAAAAAAAAATTTTGTGTTTGCAAGCCTTAAAAAAGCATATGTTTCGAGTAAAACTTACAAGAATGCATTATTTCAGGCATTGTTAGTCATTTTTCATGTGTAGTTTAAGAGTTATGTTTAAATAACTGTCATATTGAGTGTGGCAGTTATACTGTCATATTGAGTAAAAAAAACTAACCTGTCTTTGCAAACCTTACAAAAGAAAATGTTTCTAGTAACACTCACAAGTGCACATATGGACACCCTTATGTTTGAACATTGTGTTTGTTATGGACAATCCGTGACGAGCACAAAAGTCCAATAACAAAGCACCGCTTGGGTTCAGATCCGGCTGGCCATTTTTCCCAATCACGACTCTCCAGGTTTCAAAGTCGTTGCCAACATGAGCGTTGAAGACCCCCAGCAGAACAAGGGAATCACCCGAGGGAGCACTCTCAAGGGAATCCAAAAAGAGTGGGTACTCTGAGCTGCTGTTTGGTGCGTAAACACCAACAACAGTCAGGACCCGTTACCCAACCCGAAAGCGGAGGGAAGCTACCATCTCGTCTTCTGGGTTAAGTCCAACGTGCAGGCTTTGAGCCGGGGGGCAACAAGAATTGCCAACCCAGCCTCTCATTACTTGCAACGCCAGAGTGGAAGAGAGTCCAACCCCTCTTGAGAGAACAGGTTCCAGAGCCCTTGCTGTGCGTCGAAGTGAGTCCAGCTTTATCTAGCCGGGAACTTCTCCACCTCGCGAGGTGACGTTCCACGTCCCAAGAGCGAGCTTATGTAGCCGATAATCGGACCGCCAAGTGCCTTGCCTTCGGCCTCCGCCCAGCTAACACTGCACCCGACCTCTATGACCCAGCCCATGAGTGGTGAGCCTATTGCAGGGGGGACCCACGTTGCCTCTTCGAGCTGGGCCCCATGGGCACCAGTCGCTCGCCATCGTGCCCCACCTCTGGGCCTGGCTCCACAGGGGAGCCACGGTGACCCGCGTCCGGGCGAGAAAATATCTAGGTCCTCGATTTGTACTTTTCATAAAGGTCTTTGAGCTGCTCTTTGTCTGATTCCTCACCTAGGACCTGTTTGTCTTGGGGGACCCTACCAGGGGGCATAGAAGCCCCCGGACAACATAGCTCCTAGGATCAGTGGGACACGCAAACCACAAAGGTGGCGGCTCAGAAAGCAGGTTATATAAACATAACTCCAAAACCAAACATGCCTGTAATATTGTATCAATGTGAGTTTTACTAGAATCGGTTGTTTTTTTAAGGCTTGCAAACACAAAAAGTTTTTTTTACTCAATATGACAGTAAGTTCTTAAAATGCTGAGATAATGTGAAAAAAACAATACAAATGTATTCCAACATGATTCCTAAACCAAACATGCAAAATGTCTAAAAATGCCTGTAATATTGAATCCATGTGAGTTTTACTAGAATCATTTGTTTTTGTAAGGTTTGCAAATACAAAAATTGAGTTTTATGACGGACACAAGTTAGTTTTTTTTACTCATTATAACAGTATAGATGTCATACTATATATTAAAGTTATATGAACATAACTCCAAAACCAAACGTGAATTATGTCCAAAATTGCCTGTAATATTGTATAGATGTGAGTTTTACTAGAATCAGGTTTGCAAATACAAAAATTGGGTTTTATGACAGTATACTGTCACACTCAATATGACAGTATAACTGTCATACTAAATCCATCCATTTTCTTCCGCTTATCCGAGGTCGGGTTGCGGGGGCAGCAGCCTAAGCAGAGAGCCCAGACTTCCCTCTCCCCAGCCACTTCGTCCAGCTCTTCTCGGGGGATCCCGAGGCGTTCCCAGGCCATAGTCTTTCCAATGTATCCTAGGTCTTCCCCATGGCCTCCTGCCGTTCGGACCTAGGGAGGCGTTCGGGTGGCATCCTGAGCAGATGCCCGAACCACCTCATCTGGCTCCTCTCAATGTGGAGGAGCAGCGGCTTTACACTGAGGTCCTCCCAGATGACAGAGCTTCTCACCCTATCTCTAAGGGAGAGACCCACCACCCGGCGGAGGAAACTCATTTCGGCCGCTTGTACCCGTGACCTTGTCCTTTCGGTCATAACCCAAAGCTCATGACCATAGGTGAGGATGGGAACGTTGATCGACCGGTAAATTGAAAGCTTTTCCTTCTGGCTCAGCTCCTTCTTCACCACAACGGATCGATATAGCGTCCTCATTACTGAAGACGCCGCACCGATCCGCCTGTAGATCTCACAATCCACTCTATCCTCACTCGTGAACAAGACTCCTAGGTACTTGAACTCCTTCACTTGGGGCAAGATCTCTTTCCCAACCTCGAGATGGCACTCCACCCTTTCCCGGGCGAGAACCATGGACTCGGACTTGGAGGTGCTGATTCTCATCCCAGTCGCTTCACTGCGAACCGATCCAATGAAAGCTGAAGATCTTGGCCAGTTGAAGCCATCAGGACCACATCATCTGCAAAAAGCAGAGACCTAATCCTGCAGCCACCAAACCAGGCGCAGTCATGGCGTTGAGGGGATCCTCAAAGCCATGACTGTGCCTAGATATTCTGTCCATTAAAGTTATGAACAGAATCGGTGACAAAGGGCAGCCTTGGCGGAGTCCAACCCTCACTGGAAAGGGGTCCGACTTACTGCCGGCAATGCGGACCAAGCTCTGACACTGATCATACAGGGAGACACCCGCCACAATCAGACATGCCGATACTGCATACTCTCTGAGCACTCCCCACAGGATTTACCGGGGGCCAAGATCGAATGTCTTCTCCAAGTCCACAAAACTTATGTAGACTGGTTGGGCAAACTCCCATGCACACTCAAGGACCCTGCCGAGAGTATAGAGCTGGTCTACCGTTCCACGACCAGGACGAAAACCACACTGTTCGTCCTGGATCCGAGGTTCCTCCTCTCCATTACACATGAATAGACCTTACCGGGAAGGCTGAGGAGTGTGATCTACGATAGTTGGAACACACCCTCCGGTTCCCCTTCTTAAAGAGAGGAACCACCACCCCGGTCTGCCAATCCAGAGGTACCGCCCCCGATGTAGACGCAATGTTGCAGAGTCTTGTCAACCAAGACTGCCCCACAGCATCCAGAGCCTTAAGGAACTCCGGACGGAGCTCATACCCCCGGGGCCTTGCCACCGAGGAGCTTTTTAACTACCTTGGCAACCTCAGCCCCAGAAATAGGAGAGCCCACCACAGACTTCCCAGGCACTGTTTCCTCATAAGAAGACGTGTTGGTGGGACTGAGGAGGTCTCGCTTGGCCTGTCGGTATGCCCACTGCCTCTGGAGTCCCATGAGCCAAAAGGACCCGGTGGCTCTTTCTTCAGCTTGACAGCATCCCTCACTGCTGGTGGATTACCGCCACGACAGGCACCAAACACCTTGCGGCCACAGCTTCAATCAGCTGGCTCAACAAGAGAG
This sequence comes from Entelurus aequoreus, assembly GCF_033978785.1. NCBI lineage: Eukaryota > Metazoa > Chordata > Actinopteri > Syngnathiformes > Syngnathidae > Entelurus > Entelurus aequoreus. The sequence goes on from NC_084731.1 coordinate 52,441,901, forward strand.
GAACGGAACATGGTCCACTCAGACTCAATGTCCAGCACCTCCCTCGTGACATGTTCAAAGTTCTTCCGGACATGTTCAAAGTTCTTCAGGAGACTCTGCTAGGTGTTCCCAGCAGACCCTTACAATGCGTTCGGGCCTGCCAGGTCTGACCGGCATCCTCCCCTACCATCGGAGCCAGCTCACCACCAGGTGGTGGTTGGTAGAAAGCTCTGCCCCTCTCTTCACCGAGTGTCCAAAACATGAGGCCGCAAATCCCATGACACAACTACAAAGTCAATCATGCGGCCGAGGGTGTCCTTGTGCCAAGTGCACATATGGACACCCTTATGTTTGAACATTGTGTTTGTTATGGACAATCCGTGACAAGCACAAAAGTCCAATAACAAAGCACCACTTGGGTTCAGATCCGGGTGGCCATTTTTCCCAATCACGACTCTCCAGGTTTCACTGTCGTTGCCAACATAGCGTTGAAGTCCACCAGCAGAACAAGGGAATCACCCGAGGGAGCACTCTCCAGTACTCCCTCAAGGGAATCCAAAAAGAGTTGGTACTCTGAGCTGCTGTTTGGTGTGTAAACACAAACAACAGTCAGGACCCGTCACCCAACCCGAAGGCTGAAGGAAGCTACCATCTCGTCTATTGGGTTTAAAGTCCAACGTGCAGGCTTTGAGCCGGGGGGCAACAAGAATTGCCACCCCAGCCTCTCATTAGTTGCAACGCCAGTGGGGAATCTCTTCCACTGTGGCGTTGCAAGTAATGAAAGTTCAGCTCAGTCCAGCCCCTCTGAGAGAACAGGTTCCAGAGCCCTTGCTGTGAGTCCAACTATATCTAGCCGGGAACGTCTCCACCTCAAGCACCAGCTCAGGCTCCTTCCCTCCCAGCGAGGTGACGTTCCATGTCCCAAGAGCGAGCTTATGTAGCCGATAATCGGACCACCAAGTGCCCTGCCTTCGGCTGCCGCCCAGCTCACACTGCACCCTCTATGACCCAGCCCATGAGTGGTGAGCCCTGGAGGGGGGATCCACGTTGCCTCTTCGAGCTGAGCACGGCTGGGCCCCATGGGGACAGGCCCGTCAATCGCCATCGTGCCACACCTCTGGGCCTGGCTCCACAGGGGAGCCACGGTGACCTGCGTCCGGGCGAGAAAAAATCTAGGTCCTCAATTGTACTTTTAATAAAGGTCTTTGAGCTGCTCTTTGTCTGATCCCTCACCTAGGACCTGTTTGTCTTGGGAGACCATAGAAGCCCCCGGACAACATAGTTCCTGGATCAGTGGGACACGCAAACCACAAAGGTGGCGGCTCAGAAAGCAGGTTATATAAATATAACTCCAAAACCAAACATGCAATATGTCTAAACATGCCTGTAATATTGTATCAATGTGAGTTTTCCTAGAATCGGTTGTTTTTGTAAGGTTTGCAAATACAAAAATTAGGTTTTACTCTCAATGACAAAATCACACTCAATATGACAGTTATTTAAACATAACTCATAAAACACACAAAAAAATGGCTAATAATGCCTGAAATAATGAATCATTGGGAGTTTTACTGAGTTTTACATTTTGCAAACACAAAAAGTAGTTTTTTACTTGACTGTAATGTTCTTAGAAACCTGAGATAATGGGAAAAAAGCAATACAAATGTATTTAAACCTAACTCCTAAACAACACATGCAAAATGGCTAATAATGCCTAGGGAGACATGTAACGTTGTTAGTTTAAAAAATGATCTTTTGTAAAGATATCAAAGACACAAGCTAGTTTTTTTTTATTCAATATGACAGTATAACAGTCATACTAAATATGAAAGTTATATAAACATAACTCCAAAACCAAACATGTGTCATGTCTAAAAATGCCTGTAATAATGTATTTATGTGAGTTTGTAAGGTTTGCAAAAACAAAAAGTAGTTTTTTACTCAATATGAAAGTAATGTTCTTAGAATCCTGAGATAATGCGAAAAAAGCAATACAAATGTATTCAAACACAAATTTTAAACCAAACATGTAAAATGTCTAAAAATGCCTGTAATATTGAATCTCTATAAGTTTTACTAGAATCAATTGTTTTTGTAAGGTTTGCAAATAGAAAAATTAGGTTTTACACATAATGACATTAAAACTGTAACACTCAATATGACAATTATTTATTTATAACTCCTAACCACACATGAAACATGTCTAATAATGCGTGAAAAAAATTATCTTTGTGAGTGTTACTAGAAACATTTTCTTTTGTAAGGTTTGCAAAGACAGGTTAGTTTTTTTTACTCAATATGACAGTATAACTGCCACACTCAATATGACAGTTATTTAAACATAACTCTTAAACTACACATGAAAAATGACTAACAATGCCTGAAATAATGCATTCTTGTAAGTTTTACTCGAAACATATGCTTTTTTAAGGCTTGCAAACACAAAAAAATTTTTTTTACTCAATATGACAGTAATGTTCTAAAATTCTGAGAAAAAACGAACAAATAAAAAAAAATGATTCCAACATAATTCCTAAACCACATATGCAAAATGTCTAAAAATGTCTGTAATATTGAATCCATGTGAGTTTTACTAGATTTAAATGATTTTGTAAGGTTTGCAAATACATAAATTAGGTTTTACTTACTATGTCATAACTGACAGTATATGACAGTTATTTAACAATAACTCAAACCACACATGAAAAATGGCTAATAATGCCTGAAATAATGCATCCTTGGCCGTTTTACTCGAAACACATGCTTTTTTAAATCTTGCAAACACAAAAAGTAGTTTTTTTACTCAATATGACTGTAATGTTCTTAAAATCCTGAGATAATGCGAAAAAAGCAATAAAAATGTATTTAAACATTACTCCTAAACAACATATGCAAAATGGCTAATAATGCCTGGAAACATGTATCTTTGTTAGTTTTACTGGAAAAATTATCTTTTGTAAAGTTTGCAAAGACACAAGCCAGTTTTTTTTTATTCAATATGACAGTATAACAGTCATATTAAATATGAAAGTTATATTAACATAACTCCAAAACCAAACATGTGTCATGTCTAAAAATGCCTGTAATAATGTATTAGTGTGAGTTTGTAAGGTTTGCAAAAACAAAAAGTAGTTTTTTACTCAATATGAAAGTAATGATCTTAGAATCCTGAGATAATGCGAAAAAAGCAATAAAAATGTATTTAAACTTAACTCCTAAACAACCCAGGCAAAATGGGTAATAATGCCTGGAGACATGTATCTTTGTTAGTTTTACTAGAAAATGTATCTTTTGTAAAGTTTGCAAAGACACAAGCTAGTTGTTTTTATTCAATAAGACAGTATAACAGTCATACTAAATATGAAAGTTATATAAACATAACTCCAGAACCAAACGTGTGTCATGTCTAAAATTGCCCATAATAATGTATTTATGTGAGTTTGTAAGGTTTGCAAAAACAAAAAGTAGTTTTTTCCTCAATATGAAAGTAAGGATTTTAGAATCCTGAGATAATGCGAAAAAAGCAATAAAAATGTATTTAAACATAATTCCTAAACAACCCATGCAAAATGGCTAATAATGCCTGGAGACATGTATCTTTGTTAGTTTTACTAGAAAAAATGATCTTTTGTAAAGATATCAAAGACACAAGCTAGTTTTTTTTATTCAATATGACAGTATAACAGTCCTACTAAATATGAAAGTTATCCAAACATAACTCCAAAACCAAACATGTGTTATGTCTAAAAATGCCTGTAATAATGTATTTATGTGAGTTTGTAAGGTTTGCAAAAACAAAAAGTAGTTTTTTACTCAATATGAAAGTAATGATCTAAGAATCCTGAGATAATGCGAAAAAAGCAATAAAAATGTATTTCAACATAATTCCTAAACAACCCATGCAAAATGGGTAATAATGCCTGGAGACATGTATCTTTGTTAGTTTTACTAGAAAAATGATCTTTTGTAAAGTTTGCAAAGACACAAGCTAGTTTTTTTTAATTCAATATGACAGTATAACAGTCATATTAAATATAAAAGTTATATAAACATAACTCCAAAACCAAACATGTGTCATGTCTAAAAATGCCTGTAATAATGTATTTATGTGAGTTTGTAAGGTTTGCTAAAACAAAAAGTAGTTTTTTACTCAATATGAAAGTAATGATCTAAGAATCCTGAGATAATGCGAAAAACGCAATAAAAATGTATTTAAACATAATTCCTAAACAACCCATGCAAAATGGGTAATAATGCCTGGAGACATGTATCTTTGTTAGTTTTACTAGAAAAATGATCTTTTGTAAAGTTTGCAAAGACACAAGCTAGTTTTTTTTTATTTAATATGACAGTATAACAGTCATACTAAATATAAAAGTTATATAAACATAACTCCAAAACCAAACATGTGTCATGTTTAAAAATGTCTGTAATAATGTATTTATGTGAGTTTGTAAGGTTTGCAAAAACAAAAAGTAGTGTTTTACTCAATATGAAAGTAATGATCTTAGAATCCTGAGATAATGCGAAAAAAGCAATACAAATGTATTCAAACACAACTTTTAAACCAAAAATGCCTGTAATATTGAATCTATGTAAGTTTTACTAGAATCAATTGTTTTTGTAAGATTTGCAAATACAAAAATTAAGTTTTACACATAATGACATTATAACTTTAACACTCAATATGAAAGTTATTTAATTATAACTCCTAAATACACATGAAACATGTCTAATAGCGTGAAAAAAATTATCTTTGTGAGTGTTGTTTAGAAACATTTTCTTTTGTAAGGTTTGCAAAGACACAAGTTAGTTTTTTTTTAACTAAATATGACAGTATAACGCCACACTCAATATGACAGTTATTTAAACATAACTCCTAAACCACACCTGAACAATGGCTAATAATGCCTGAAATAATGCATCTTTGGGAGTTTTACTGGAAACATATGCTTTTTTTAAGGCTTGCAAACACAAAAATTATTTTTTTACTCAATATGACAGTAATGTTCTAAAAATCCTGAGATAATGTGAAAAAAGCAATACAAATGTATTACAACATAATTCCTAAACCAAACATGCAAAATGTCTGAAAATGCCTGTAATATTGAATCCATGTGAGTTTTATTTGAATCAGTTGTATGGTTTGCTAATACAAAAATTGGGTTTTATGACAAACACAAGTTAGTTATTTTACTCAATATAACAGTTTAGCTGTCATACTATATATGAAAGTTATAAAAACATAACTCCAAAACCAAAACCAAACATGCATTATGTCCAAAACTGCCTGTAATATTGTATATATGTGAGTTTTACTAGAATCAGGGTTGCAAATACAAAAATTGGGTTTTATGACAGTATACTGTCACACTCAATATGACACTTATTTAAACATAACTCAAACAACACATGCAAAATGGCTAATAATGCCTGGAGCATGTATCTTAGTTAGTTTTACTAGAAAAATTGTATTTTGTAAGGTTTGCAAAGACACAAGTTAGTTGTTTTTTTTATTCAATATGACAGTATAACTGTCATACTAAATATGAAAGTTATATAAACATTACTCTAAAACCAAACATGCATTATGTCTAAAAATGTCTGTAATATTGTATCTGTGTGAGTTTTACTAGATTTAGTTGTTTTTGTAAGGTTTGCAAATACAAAATAAGGGTTTTACTCACTATGACAGTTTACTGTCACACTCAATCTGACAGTTATTTATTTAAACATAACTCCTAAACCACACATGCAAAATGGCTAATAATGCCTGGAGATATGTATCTTTGTGAGTTTTACTAGAAACATTATATTGTGTAAGGTTTAGTTAGTTTTTGTACTCAATCTGACAGTATAACTGTCATTCTAAATCCATCCATTTTCTTCCGGGGGCAGCAGCCTGAGCAGAAAATCCCAGACTTCCCTCTCCCCAGCCACTTCGTCCAGCTCTTCTCGGGGTATTCCGAGGCGTTCCCAGGCCAGCCGGGGACATAGTCTTTCCAATGTGTCCTAGGTCTTCCCCGTGGCCTCCTGCCACACCTCCCTAGAGGCGTTCGGGTGGCACCCTGAGCAGATGCCCGAACCACCTCATGGCTCCTCTCAATGTGGAGGAGCAACGGCTTTACTTTGAGTTCCTCCCGGATGACAGAGCTTCTCACCCTGTCTCTAAGGGAGAGACCCACCACCCGGCAGAGGAAACGCATTTCGGCCGCTTGTCCTTTCGGTCATAACCCAAAGCTGGTAACGTAGATCGACGGTAAATTGAGAGCTTTTCCTTCTGGCTCAGCTCCTTCTTCACCACAACGGATCGATATAGCGTCCTCAATACTGAAGACGCCGCACCAATCCGCCTGTGGATCTCTCGATCCACTCTATCCTCACTCGTGAACAAGACTCCTAGGTACTTGAACTCCTCCACTTGGGGCAAGATCTCCTCCCCAACCTGGAGATGGCACTCGACCCTTTCCTGCGTGGACTTGGACTTGGAGGTGCTGATTCTCATCCCAGTCGCTTCACACTCAAGGACCCTGCCGAGAGTATAGACCTGGTCTACCGTTCCACGACCAGGACGAAAACCACACTGTTCGTCCTGGATCCGAGTTTCCTCCTCTCCAGTACACATGAATAGACCTTACCGGGAAGGCTGAGGAGTGTGTTTCACGATAGTTGGAACACACCCTCCGGTTCCCCTTCTTAAAGAGAGGAACCACCACCCCGGTCTGCCAATCCAGAGGTACCGCCCCCAATGTTCACGCGATGTTGCAGAGTCTTGTCAGCCAAGACAGCCCCACAGTATCCAGAGCCTTAAGGAACTCATCCACCACCGGGGCCTTGCCACAGAGGAGCTTTTTAACTACCTAGGCAACCTAAGCCCCAGAAATAGGAGAGTCCACCACAGTTTCCCCAGGCACTGCTTGGCCTGTCGGTATGCCCGCTGCCTCTGGAGTCCCATGAGCCAAAAGGACCCGATAGGCTCTTTCTTCAGCTTGACGGCATCCCTCACTGCTGGTGGCCACCAGCGAATTCTAGGATTACCGCCACGACAGGCACCAAACACCTTGCGGCCACAGCTCCAATCAGCAGACTCGACAAGAGAGGCACGGAACATGGTCCACTCAGACTCAATGTCCAGCACCTCCCTCGTGACATGTTCAAAGTTCTTCCTTATGTTTGAACATTGTGTTTGTTATGGACAATCCGTGACGAGCACAAAAGTCCAATAACAAAGCACCACTTGGGTTCAGATCCGGGTGGCCATTTTTCCCAATCACAACTCTCCAGGTTTCACTGTCCTTGCCAACATGAGCATTGAAGTCCCCCAACAGAACAAGGGAATCACCCGAGGGAGCACTCTCCAGTACTCCCTCAAGGGAATCCAAAAAGAGTGGGTACTCTGAGCTGCTGTTTGGTGCGTAAACACAAACAACAGTCAGGACCCGTCACCCAACCCGAAGGCGGAGGGAAGCTACCATCTCGTCTACTGGGTTAAAGTCCAACGTGCAGGCTTTGAGCAACAACAATTGCCACCCCAGCCTCTCATTGCTTGCAACGCCAGAGTGGAAGAGAGTCCAGCCCCTCTTGAGAGAACAGGTTCCAGAGCCCTTGCTGTGCGTCGAAGTGAGTCCAACTATATCTAGCCGGAACTTCTTCACCTGGCGCACCAGCTCAGGCTCTTTCCCTCCCAGCGAGGTGACGTTCCACGTCCCAAGAGCGAGCTTATGTAGCCGATAATCGGACCGCCAAGTGCCCTGCCTTGGGCTGCCGCCCAGTTCACACTGCATCCGACCTCTATGACCTCAATGGGCCCAAGAGTGGTGAGCCCATTGGAGGGTTGACCCACGTTGCCTCTTCGAGCTGAGCCCGGCAGGGCCCCATGGAGACAGGCCCGGCCACCAGTCGCTCGCCATCGTGCCCCACCTCTGCGCCTGGCTCCACAGGGGAGCCACGGTGACCTGCGCCTGGGCGAGAAAAAATCTAGGTCCTCGATTTGTACTTTTCATAAAGGTCTTTGAGCTGCTCTTTGTCTGATCCCTCACCTAGGACCTTTTCTCAGGGGATCCCGAGGCGTTCCCAGGCCAGCCGGGAGACATAGTGTTCCCAATGTGTCCTGGGTCTTCCCGTGGCCTCCAGGATGACAGAGCTTCACCTTCACCAGGGGTGTCAAACTCAAACACAGAGTGGGCCAAAGTTTAAAACTGAACAAAGGCCAAGGTTGAACAAATTAACCTTTTACTAGGGACCCAAACAAGTTTGGCATTGACTATTGAACAAGCAAGGCTTATATAACTTTATAGTGACATGCAAAATGGAGTTTCAAATAATAATAATAATAATTAAAAAATATCAATTGCATATCAAATACAATTTAAATAAAAATTGAATGCCTCTTTTCTATTTGCAGCCTTCTGAGGTAAATATCAACATTAACTTTTTCCACAGGCTAATACATTTGAAAATAAAATAAAAATGAATAAAACAACCATTCAGGACATTAAACTGCTCAGTTTGCAACACAATGATCTAATTTGATGTGCCCAAGACAGATACCTGGCATCTTTTTTTAGATGCTAGTTCTTTAACGTCGGGGCTCAGGCTTTGAGCTGAGGCAACTTTCATTATCGAACGAAGGTGTTCAACAGTCATATCTCGTACACCCAATTCTAACATCATTCACACCCAGTCACAAGAAATGTGCAGCTTCAGCACGCATACACAAATGAATGCAACGCATACTTCATCAACAGCGATACAGGTTACACTGAGAGTGCCAGTATAAAAAACTTTAACACTGTTAGAAATATACGCCACACTGTGAACCCACACCAAACAAAAATAAAAAACACTTTTCAGGAGAACATCCGCACCGTAACATAACATAAACACAAAAGAACAAATACCCAGAATCTTTTGCAGCACTAACTCTTTCGGGACGCTACAAAATACACCCCCGCTACCACCAAACCCCCCCCCCCCCCCCCCCCCCCCACACACACACACACCTTGTAGCGTCCCGGAAGATTTAGTGCTACAAAGGGTTCCGGGTATTTGTTCTGTTGTGTTTATGTTGTGTTACGGTGCGGATGTTCTCCCGAAATGTGTTTGTCATTCTTGTTTGGTGTGGATTCACAGTGTGGCGTATATTTCTAAAAGTGTTAAAGTTTTTTATTTGGCTACCGTCAGTGTAACCTGTATCGCTGTTGATGAAGTATGCGTTGCATTCAATTGTGTGTGGGTGCAGAAGCTGCACTGACATGAAACTGGGCCGGCACTCGTTTGACTAGCTGAAAAAAAGAAAAAAAAATCGGGAGGAGTGCTGGATTCACTCCTGGGAGGGTTGGCAAGTATTAGAAGTTGCGGTGAATGCAGTGTTACAGCGGCACTGCCGCAATGTATAATCGACGGTCCAGCTTTAGTGTTAATTTGATATTGCCTCAAGGGCCAAGTCAAATTACACGTTGGGCCAAATTTGGCCCACGGGCCAGAGTTCGACACCCATGACCTTTACTGTAAAAAATTACTGTAAAAATTAAAAATAAAATTACAGTTATATACTCCATCCATCCATCCATTTTATACCGCTTATTCCCTTCGGGGTCGCGGGGGGCCCTGGAGCCTATCTCAGCTACAATCAGGCGGAAGGCGGGGTACACCCTGGACAAGTAGCCACCTCATCGCAGGGCCAACACAGATAGACAGACAACATTCACACTCACATTCACACACTAGGGCCAATTTAGTGTTGCCAATCAACCTATCATGTTCTTCTTATATGCAGTTAAGTACTGTAAATTTTGTTGCATTTTTCAAAAAATATCGACCAGCAGTAAGTTACTGTAAAACCTACAGTGTAATTCAGTATTTTTCAGACTTGTTTCTTGGGTCCGCCCACAATTCGTCCAACCGAGCTTCATTTCACCTGGCCGACCCTGCTAAATCCATCCTACTGCATCGTGTGTTTTTGATAACAAGGTAAGAGTCACTTGTACCTTGATGTGTCATTTTCTGTTTGAATTACTTTATATATATATTTATAAAGTCCGAAATGACATAGCGTCACAGTCAGCATTACAGACACTATCGTTGACCACGCGCATGTACCGCCGCATGCTAGCTAGCTAAGTTTTCTTCTTTTTTGTCATAGTCATCATAAAAGATGATAACTTGCAACATATGTGCTACGACTTGCAGCAATGTATTTGCGTATGTTAGACACATGCGAAGTCATAGTTGTATGCCTAATGCATCGTTTTAGTGTGCTTTCCCTAAATGCACAAGAGTTTTTTCCAACTTCTCAGCCTTCAAAACTCACAGCCGTCGTCATAAATATGGCAAGAGTAGGACTGATATGTATAGCGCAGAAGGTTTACCTTGTAATATTGTCTCATGTAGCGCGAAGTGCGATGATATACGGGCCTTTCTCCTGCATTTGAAAAGTCATATTACCGAAGGTAGGACAGTTACGTGCCCCTTCAGTCAATGTGAAAAAAGATTTACAGTTAAGTCTACTTTCACATCGCACGTGTCAAGGAAGCACTACGGCTACACTGAACGAAGTTTGACTTGCTCAACAGCAAATCCAAGCAGCTCTTGTGTTATTAACACTGATGATGACTATTGTGATATGTAACTTGAGAATTCAGGATATTCCTGTTATGAAGACATAGAGGTCTACTTGCATTAAAAAAATGTTCACAGCACTGAAAAAAGGTTGGAACCACTGCCTTAGGACAGTGGTTCTCAACCTTTTTTCAGTTATGTACCCCTGTGAACATTTTTTAAATTCAAGTACCCCCTAATCAGAGCAAAGCATTTTTGGTTGAAAAAAAGAGATAAAGAAGTAAAATACAGCACTATGTCATCAGTTTCTGATTTATTAAATTGTATAACAGTGCAAAATATTGCTCACTTGTTGTGGTCTTTCTTGAACTATTTGGAAAAAAAGATATAAAAATAACTAAAAACTTGTTGAAAAATAAACAATTGATTCAATTATATTTAAAGATTTTTACACATAGAAGTAATCAACTTAAAGTGCCCTCTTTGGGGATTGCAATAGAGATCCATCTGGATTCATGAACTTCATTCTCAACATTTCTTCACAAAAAAAGAAATCTTTAACATCAATATTTATGGAACATGTCCACTACGCTTTAACCAAGCCTCCATTGTTTTCTACATGGATAGTAGATTGACAGTTGGTGCCGTGTGGCACCGCCAGGTAGGGTCAAACCATCATGGCATGGGGGAAACTCTGGCTTTATGGTAATGAATGGAATAGCCTACGTGATTAGTTGTTCAGTTTATGAACTTACATTCATATTTTGTCGAAGTATTATTCAATAAATATATTTATAAAGGATTTTTGAATTGTTGCTATTTTTAGAATATTTAAAAAAAATCTCACGTACCCCTTGGCATACCTTCAAGTACCCCCAGGAGTACGCGTACCCCCATTTGAGAACCACTGCCTTAGGAGACTAGATGTAAACAGAGTAAAGAGAGAGCGAGTGAGGTGGCCATTCCAAATACTTTTAAAATGCTACCCATATTGGATACTGTTTAGGAACATAAACTGCATTTCTTGACTGTACCAGTTGCTGGTGACAAAGTCACAATAAAACGTTGGATGATCAGCATGGAAGGTGATGTCATCTGCAAAGGCGTCCAATTTAGCTTAATCTCAGGGCTTGCTGCCCTTCTTGCCACCTACTATGTGTTCAACTTGGAATACCAAGAGGAAGGTCCTCGGACATTGGAATTTGTTCAAAGGTAAATCCTCTTGATACTGTTAAAATACTGTTAGGATATTTTATTTTATATTTCTCACCTCTGTTCAGGAATTTGACTTGTCATTTCCCCAATTTTGTGCCTTAAATCAATGACTCTTCCGTTCCTTTCTTATTAGGGACCGAAGCACCAGTTTGACTCTAGGATACAGAGAAGGTAGGTAATGTGCAGGTAAAGATATGTTGACTGGGTCAAAGAAGGAAGCACCTGTTTGACCCCAGGATGCAGAAAAAGTAGGTAATTTGCAGGTAAAGATATGTTGACTGGATGATGGCAGGAAGCACCAGCTTGACCCGAGAATGCAGAGCAAGTAGGTAATGTGCGGGTGAAGATATGTTGAATGGGTAAAGGCAGGAAGCACCACTGTGACCCCACCATGCAGGGAAGGTAGGCTATGTTGAATGGGTGAAAGAAGGAAGCGCAGGTGTGGTCGAGGCCATGCAGACAAGGTAGGTATGTGCAGGTGAAGATATGTTGTATGGTGAAAGAAAGAAGCACCAGTGTGACCCAAGGATGCAGGGAAGGTAGGTAATGTGCAGGTAAAGATATGTTGAATGGGTGAAGGCAGGAAACACCAGCTAGACGCCAGGATACAGAGAAGGTAGGTAATGTGCAGGTAAAGATATGTTGAATGAGTAAAGGCAGGAAACACCAGCTTGACTCCAGGATACAGAGAAGGTAGGTAATGTGCAGGTAAAGATATGTTGAATGGGTAAAGGTAGAAAGCACCAGCGTGACCACACTATGCAGAGAAGGTAGGTAATGTGCAGGTAAAGATATGTTGAATGGGTAAAGGCAAGAAGCACCAGTGTGACCCCAGGATGCAGAGAAGATAGGTAATGAGCAGGTAACGATATGTTAAATGGGTGAAAGCAGGAAACATCAGCGTAAATACACGGTCCCGTAGATGGAGAGAAAACATAAATAGAGAGAGGGATTGGGGAGGCTTTAGCATTGTCTTCCTCTCTGAATTTGTCTTAATGGGTTTTAGAGCATTCACTCATCTACAGCTGTGGTTATGGTATAGGCTCACATATATCCTAAAATTGATATTAATATTTGTGCAGTGCATATTCCTAAATAACAATGTGAGGGGGGTTCTGTATCGACTGCAAGTAATCTTCAATCACAACAGAATATCTAATATGCTTTCTCTCTTTTTTAGGCGATTCATTGGCGTTAACCCTGAGAGGGGAACAAAGGCTAGCCAGGGAAAGGTGGTGTCCAAGAAGACCGGGAAGCTGGTCCAGAAAAAGGCAGCAACTGTAAATCCTCACGTAGCCACCCTTATAAAACATCTCACAGACTTTGAGTGGGGCGTTATGTAGCCGACAACTAAACACTGGACTCGTGTTCAGTGTTTTGTCTCCAGTTAGAAATTAAGTGGACATGTTATAAATGTTAAAATGCTTTACTGAAAATAAGAAGAATGCACTAAATGTACATTGAATGTATTTGATGCACTTTAAAATAATTGGTTAATAAAAACATAATCTTGCAAGGCCATTTCTCCAGTCATTTTTATGCCAGCAGATTGCAGGGGTTTTGATTTTGAAAAATTAAAAGTTCAACTCATTAACTTCTAGTGGCATTATACTGTAAAGCTCAGTCTAAAGTGCTTACAATTATTTCACTGTAATTAACTGTTAATGGATATTACAGTAGATACACTAAAATAACAGTGTAATGCCGCTAAACAGATGACAGTATTATGCTGTGAAGCGTATATTTGATACAGCACAGTACTGTGATACTTTTTAAAGTAATAAACTGTAGTGATAAATCACAGTATGTGTGCTGTAGAAAAACAGTTTTATACTGGAACCATTAGCTGCCAGTAGGTTACTGTAATTAAACGGTGAAAATTCTTACAGTAAGGGAGAGACCCGCCACCCAGCGGAGAAAACTCATTTCGGCCACTTGTACCCGTGATCTTGTCCTTTCGGTCATAACCCAAAGCTCATGACCATAGGTGAGGATGGGAACGTAGATTGACCGGTAAATTGAGAGCTTTTCCTTCTGGCGCAGCTCCTTCTTACCACAACGAATCGATATAGCGTCCTCATTACTGAAGACGTCGCACCGATCAGCCTGTGCATCTCACGATCCACTCTTCCCTCACTCATGAACCAGGTACTTGAACTCATCCACTTGGGGCAAGATCTCCTGCCCAACCTCGAGATGGCACTCCACCCTTTCCCGGGCGAGAACCTTGGACTTGGAGGTGCTGATTCTCATCCCAGTCGCTTCACACTCGGCTGCGAACCAATCCAATGAGAGCTGAAGATCCTGGCCAGTTAAAGCCATAAGGACCACATCATCTGCAAAAAGGAGAGACCTAATCCTGCAGCCACCAAACCGGATCCCCTCAACGCCATGACTGCGCCTAGAAATTCTGTCCTTAAAATGTATGAACACATTTGGTGACAAAGGGCAGCCAACACGAGGGTTGGACTCCGGTCCAACCCTCACTGGAAAGGGATCCGACTTACTGCTGGCAATGCGGACCAAGCTCTGACACTGATCATACAGGGAGCGACCCGCCACAATCAGACATGCCGATACCCCATACTCTCTGAGCACTCCCCACAGGACTTCCCGGGGTGGCCACGGTCGAATGTCTTCTCCAAGTCCACAAAGCACATGTAGACTGGTTGGACAAACTCCCATGCACACTCAAGGACCCTGCCGAGAGTATAGAGCTGGTCTACCGTTCCACGACCAGGACGAAAACCACACTGTTCGTCCTGGATCCGAGGTTCCTCCTCTCCAGTACACATGAATAGACCTTACCGGGAAGGCTGAGGAGTGTGATCTACGATAGTTGGAACACACCCTCCGGTTCCCCTTCTTAAAGAGAGGAACCACCACCCCGGTCTGCCAATCCAGAGGTACCGCCCCTGATGTCCACGCGATGTTGCAGAGTCTTGTCAACTAAAACATCCCCACAGAATCCAGAGCCTTAAGGAGCTCATCCACCCCCGGGGCCTTGCCACCGAGGAGCTTTTTAACTACCTTGGCAACCTCAGCCCCAGAAATAGGAGAGCCCACCACAGATTCCCCAGGCACTGCTTGGCCTGTCGGTATGCCCGCTGCCTCTGGAGTCCCATGAGCCAAAAGGACCAGATAAGCTCTTTCTTCAGCTTGACGGCATCCCACCAGCGGGTTCTAGGATTACCGCCACGACAGGCACCAAACACCTTGCGGCCACAGCTCCAATCAGCTGGCTTGACAAGAGAGGCACGGAACATGATCCATTCAGACTCAATGTCCAGCACCTCCTTTGTGACATGTTCAAAGTTCCTCCGGAGGTAGAAAAAGAAACTCTCTCTGACAGGAGACTCTGCTAGGCATTCCCAAAAGACTCTCACAATGCGTTTGGGCCTGCCAGGTCTGTCCGGGATCCTACCCCACCATCGGAGCCAGCTCACCAGGTGGTGATCGGTAGAAAGCTCGCCCCTCTCTTCACCCGAGTGTCCAAAACATGAGGCCGCAAATCCCATGACACAACTACAAAGTCAATAATGGAACTGTGGCCGAGGGTGTCCTGGTGTCAAGTGCACATATGGACACCCTTATGTTTGAACATTGTGTTTGTTATGGACAATCCGTGACGAGCACAAAAGTCCAATAACAAAGCACCACTTGGGTTCAGATCCGGGTGGCCATTTTTCCCAATCACGACTCTCCAGGTTTCAAAGTCGTTGCCAACATGAGCGTTGAAGACCCCCAGCAGAACAAAGAAATCACCCGAGGGAGCACTCTCAAGGGAATCCAAAAAGAGTGGGTACTCTGAGCTGCTGTTTGGTGCGTAAACACCAACAACAGTCAGGACCCGTCACCCAACCCGAAAGCGGAGGGAAGCTACCATCTCGTCTTCTGGGTTAAGTCCAACGTGCAGGCTTTGAGCCGGGGGGCAACAAGAATTGCCAACCCAGCCTCTCATTACTTGCAACGCCAGAGTGGAAGAGAGTCCAACCCCTCTTGAGAGAACAGGTTCCAGAGCCCTTGCTGTGCGTCGAAGTGAGTCCAGCTTTATCTAGCCGGGAACTTCTCCACCTCGCGAGGTGACGTTCCACGTCCCAAGAGCGAGCTTATGTAGCCGATAATCGGACCGCCAAGTGCCCTGCCTTCGGCTTCCGCCCAGCTAACACTGCACCCGACCTCTATGACCCAGCCCATGAGTGGTGAGCCTATTGCAGGGGGGACCCACGTTGCCTCTTCGAGCTGGGCCCCATGGGCACCAGTCGCTCGCCATCGTGCCCCACCTCTGGGCCTGGCTCCACAGGGGAGCCACGGTGACCCGCGTCCGGGCGAGAAAATATCTAGGTCCTCGATTTGTACTTTTCATAAAGGTCTTTGAGCTGCTCTTTGTCTGATTCCTCACCTAGGACCTGTTTGTCTTGGGGGACCCTACCAGGGGGCATAGAAGCCCCCGGACAACATAGCTCCTAGGATCAGTGGGACACGCAAACCACAAAGGTGGCGGCTCAGAAAGCAGGTTATATAAACATAACTCCAAAACCAAACATGCAAGATGTCTAAACATGCCTGTAATATTGTATCAATGTGAGTTTTACTAGAATCGGTTGTTTTTTTAAGGCTTGCAAACACAAAAATTTTTTTTTACTCAATATGACAGTAAGTTCTTAAAATGCTGAGATAATGTGAAAAAAGCAATACAAATGTATTCCAACATGATTCCTAAACCAAACATGCAAAATGTCTAAAAATGCCTGTAATATTGAATCCATGTGAGTTTTACTAGAATCATTTGTTTTTGTAAGGTTTGCAAATACAAAAATTGAGTTTTATGACGGACACAAGTTAGTTTTTTTACTCATTATAACAGTATGGATGTCATACTATATATTAAAGTTATATAAACATAACTCCAAAACCAAACGTGCATTATGTCCAAAATTGCCTGTAATATTGTATAGATGTGAGTTTTACTAGAATCAGGTTTGCAAATACAAAAATTGGGTTTTATGACAGTATACTGTCACACTCAATATGACAGTATAACTGTCATACTAAATCCATCCATTTTCTTCCGCTTATCCGAGGTCGGGTTGCGGTGGCAGCAGCCTAAGCAGAGAGCCCAGACTTCCCTCTCCCCAGCCACTTCGTCCAGCTCTTCTCGGGGGATCCCCAGGCGTTCCCAGGCCATAGTCTTTCCAATGTATCCTAGGTCTTCCCCATGGCCTCCTGCCGTTCGGACCTAGGGAGGCGTTCGGGTGGCATCCTGAGCAGATGCCCGAACCACCTCATCTGGCTCCTCTCAATGTGGAGGAGCAGCGGCTTTACACTGAGTTCCTCCCAGATGACAGAGCTTCTTACCCTATCTCTAAGGGAGAGACCTACCACCCGGCGGAGGAAACTCATTTCGGCCGCTTGTACCCGTGACCTTGTCCTTCCGGTCATAACCCAAAGCTCATGACCATAGGTGAGGATGGGAACGTTGATCGACCGGTAAATTGAAAGCTTTTCCTTCTGGCTCAGCTCCTTCTTCACCACAACGGATAGATATAGCGTCCTCATTACTGAAGACGCAGCACCGATCCGCCTGTAGATCTCACAATCCACTCTATCCTCACTCGTGAATAAGACTCCTAGGTACTTGAACTCCTTCACTTGGGGCAAGATCTCTTTCCCAACCTCGAGATGGCACTCCACCCTTTCCCGGGCGAGAAACCATGGACTCGGACTTGGAGGTGCTGATTCTCATCCCAGTCGCTTCACTGCGAACCGATCCAATGAAAGCTGAAGATCTTGGCCAGTTGAAGCCATCAGGACCACATCATCTGCAAAAAGCAGAGACCTAATCCTGCAGCCACCAAACCAGGCGCAGTCATGGCGTTGAGGGGATCCTCAAAGCCATGACTGCGCCTAGATATTCTGTCCATTAAAGTTATGAACAGAATCGGTGACAAAGGGCAGCCTTGGCGGAGTCCAACCCTCACTGGAAAGGGGTCCGACATACTGCCGGCAATGCGGACCAAGCTCTGACACTGATCATACAGGGAGACACCCGCCACAATCAGACATGCCGATACTCCATACTCTCTGAGCACTCCCCACAGGATTTCCCGGGGCCAAGGTCGAATGTCTTCTCCAAGTCCACAAAACTTATGTAGACTGGTTGGGCAAACTCCCATGCACACTCAAGGACCCTGCCGAGAGTATAGAGCTGGTCTACCGTTCCACGACCAGGACGAAAACCACACTGTTCGTCCTGGATCCGAGGTTCCTCCTCTCCATTACACATGAATAGACCTTACCGGGAAGGCTGAGGAGTGTGATCTACGATAGTTGGAACACACCCTCCGGTTCCCCTTCTTAAAGAGAGGAACCACCACCCCGGTCTGCCAATCCAGAGGTACCGCCCCCGATGTAGACGCAATGTTGCAGAGTCTTGTCAACCAAGACTGCCCCACAGCATCCAGAGCCTTAAGGAACTCCGGACGGAGGAGCTTTTTAACTACCTTGGCAACCTCAGCCCCAGAAATAGGAGAGCCCACCACAGACTTCCCAGGCACTGTTTCCTCATAGGAAGACGTGTTGGTGGGACTGAGGAGGTCTCGCTTGGCCTGTCGGTATGCCCACTGCCTCTGGAGTCCCATGAGCCAAAAGGACCCGGTGGCTCTTTCTTCAGCTTGACAGCATCCCTCACTGCTGGTGGATTACCGCCACGACAGGCACCAAACACCTTGCGGCCACAGCTTCAATCAGCTGGCTCAACAAGAGAGGAACGGAACATGGTCCACTCAGACTCAATGTCCAACACCTCCCTCGTGACATGTTCAAAGTTCTTCCGGACATGTTCAAAGTTCTTCAGGAGACTCTGCTAGGTGTTCCCAGCAGACCTTTACAATGCGTTTGGGCCTGCCAGGTCTGACCGGCATCCTCCCCTACCATCGGAGCCAGCTCACCACCAGGTGGTGGTTGGTAGAAAGCTCTGCCCCTCTCTTCACCGAGTGTCCAAAACATGAGGCCGCAAATCCCATGACACAACTACAAAGTCAATCATGCGGCCGAGGGTGTCCTTGTGCCAAGTGCACATATGGACACCCTTATGTTTGAACATTGTGTTTGTTATGGACAATCCGTGACAAGCACAAAAGTCCAATAACAAAGCACCACTTGGGTTCAGATCCGGGTGGCCATTTTTCCCAATCACGACTCTCCAGGTTTCACTGTCGTTGCCAACATAGCGTTGAAGTCCACCAGCAGAACAAGGGAATCACCCGAGGGAGCACTCTCCAGTACTCCCTCAAGGGAATCCAAATATAGCTGGTACTCTGAGCTGCTGTTTGGTGTGTAAACACAAACAACAGTCAGGACCCGTCACCCAACCCGAAGGCTGAAGGAAGCTACCATCTCGTCTATTGGGTTTAAAGTCCAACGTGCAGGCTTTGAGCCAGGGGGCAACAAGAATTGCCACCCCAGCCTCTCATTAGTTGCAACGCCAGTGTGGAATCTCTTCCACTCTGGCGTTGCAACTAATGAAAGTTCAGCTCAGTCCAGCCCCTCTGAGAGAACAGGTTCCAGAGCCCTTGCTGTGAGTCCAACTATATCTAGCCGGGAACGTCTCCACCTCAAGCACCAGCTCAGGCTCCTTCCCTCCCAGCGAGGTGACGTTCCATGTCCCAAGAGCGAGCTTATGTAGCCGATAATCGGACCACCAAGTGCCCTGCCTTCGGCTGCCGCCCAGCTCACACTGCACCCTCTATGACCCAGCCCATGAGTGGTGAGCCCTGGAGGGGGGATCCATGTTGCCTCTTCGAGCTGAGCACGGCTGGGCCCCATGGGGACAGGCCCGTCAATCGCCATCGTGCCACACCTCTGGGCCTGGCTCCACAGGGGAGCCACGGTGACCTGCGTCCGGGCGAGAAAAAAATCTAGGTCCTCAATTGTACTTTTAATAAAGGTCTTTGAGCTGCTCTTTGTCTGATCCCTCACCTAGGACCTGTTTGTCTTGGGAGACCATAGAAGCCCCCGGACAACATAGTTCCTGGATCAGTGGGACACGCAAACCACAAAGGTGGCGGCTCAGAAAGCAGGTTATATAAATATAACTCCAAAACCAAACATGCAATATGTCTAAACATGCCTGTAATATTGTATCAATGTGAGTTTTCCTAGAATCGGTTGTTTTTGTAAGGTTTGCAAATACAAAAAATAGGTTTTACTCACAATGACAAAATCACACTCAATATGACAGTTATTTAAACATAACTCATAAACCACACCAAAAAATGGCTAATAATGCCTGAAATAATGAATCATTGGGAGTTTTACTGAGTTTTACATTTTGCAAACACAAAAAGTAGTTTTTTACTTGACTGTAATGTTCTTAGAACCCTGAGATAATGGGGAAAAAGCAATACAAATGTATTTAAACCTAACTCCTAAACAACAAATGCAAAATGGCTAGTTTAAAAAAATGATCTTTTGTAAAGATATCAAAGACACAAGCTAGTTTTTTTTATTCAATATGACAGTATAACAGTCATACTAAATATGAAAGTTATATAATCATAACTCCGAAACCAAACATGTGTCATGTCTAAAAATGCCTGTAATAATGTATTAATGTGAGTTTGTAAGGTTTGCAAAAACAAAAAGTAGTTTTTTCCTCAATATGAAAGTAAGGATTTTAGAATCCTGAGATAATGCGAAAAAAGCAATAAAAATGTATTTAAACATAATTCCTAAACAACCCATGCAAAATGGGTAATAATGCCTGGAGACATGTATCTTTGTTAGTTTTACTAGAAAAATGATCTTTTGTAAAGATATCAAAGACACAAGCTAGTTTTTTTTATTCAATATGACAGTATAACAGTCATACTAAATATAAAAGTTATATAAACATAACTCCAAAACCAAACATGTGTCATGTCTAAAAATGTCTGTAATAATGTATTTATGTGAGTTTGTAAGGTTTGCAAAAACAAAAATTAGTTTTTTCCTCAATATGAAAGTAATGATCTTAGAATCCTGAGATAATGCGAAAAAAGCAATAAAAATGTATTTAAACATATTTCCTAAACACCCCATGCAAAATGGGTAATAATGCCTGGAGACATGTATCTTTGTTAGTTTTACTAGAAAAATGATCTTTTGTAAAGTTTGCAAAGACACAAGCTAGTTTTTTTTATTCAATATGACAGTATAACAGTCATACTAAATATAAAAGTTATATAAACATAACTCCAAAACCAAACATGTGTCATGTCTAAAAATGTCTGTAATAATGTATTTATGTGAGTTTGTAAGGTTTGCAAAAACAAAAAGTAGTTTTTTCCTCAATATGAAAGTAATGATCTTAGAATCCTGAGATAATGCGAAAAAAGCAATAAAAATGTATTTAAACATAATTCCTAAACAACCCATGCAAAATGGGTAATAATGCCTGGAGACATGTATCTTTGTTAGTTTTACTAGAAAAATGATCTTTTGTAAAGTTTGCAAAGACATAAGCCAGTTTTTTTTATTCAATATGACAGTATAACAGTCATACTAAATATAAAAGTTATATAAACATAACTCCAAAACCAAACATGTGTCATGTCTAAAAATGTCTGTAATAATGTATTTATGTGAGTTTGTAAGGTTTGCAAAAACAAAAAGTAGTTTTTTCCTCAATATGAAAGTAATGATCTTAGAATCCTGAGATAATGCGAAAAAAGCAATAAAAATGTATTTAAACATAATTCCTAAACAACCCATGCAAAATGGGTAATAATGCCTGGAGACATGTATCTTTGTTAGTTTTACTAGAAAAATGATCTTTTGTAAAGTTTGCAAAGACTTAAGCTAGTTTTTTTTATTCAATATGACAGTATAACAGTCATACTAAATATAAAAGTTGTATAAACATAACTCCAAAACCAAACATGTGTCATGTCTAAAAATGTCTGTAATAATGTATTTATGTGAGTTTGTGAGGTTTGCAAAAACAAAAAGTAGTTTTTTCCTCAATATGAAAGTAATGATCTTAGAATCCTGAGATAATGCGAAAAAAGCAATAAAAATGTATTTAAACATATTTCCTAAACACCCCATGCAAAATGGGTAATAATGCCTGGAGACATGTATCTTTGTTAGTTTTACTAGAAAAATGATCTTTTGTAAAGTTTGCAAAGACACAAGCCAGTTGTTTTTATTCAATAAGACAGTATAACAGTCATACTAAATATGAAAGTTATATAAACATAACTCCAGAACCAAACGTGTGTCATGTCTAAAATTGCCTATAATAATGTATTTATGTGAGTTTGTAAGGTTTGCAAAAACAAAAAGTAGTTTTTTCCTCAATATGAAAGTAATGATCTTAGAATCCTGAGATAATGCGAAAAAAGCAATAAAAATGTATTTAAACATATTTCCTAAACACCCCATGCAAAATGGGTAATAATGCCTGGAGACATGTATCTTTGTTAGTTTTACTAGAAAAATGATCTTTTGTAAAGTTTGCAAAGACACAAGTTAGTTTTTTTTATTCAATATGACAGTATAACAGTCATACTAAATATAAAAGTTATATAAACATAACTCCAAAACCAAACATGTGTCATGTCTAAAAATGTCTGTAATAATGTATTTATGTGAGTTTGTAAGGTTTGCAAAAACAAAAAGTAGTTTTTTCCTCAATATGAAAGTAATGATCTTAGAATCCTGAGATAATGCGAAAAAAGCAATAAAAATGTATTTAAACATAATTCCTAAACAACCCATGCAAAATGGGTAATAATGCCTGGAGACATGTATCTTTGTTAGTTTTACTAGAAAAATGATATTTTGTAAAGTTTGCAAAGACATAAGCTAGTTTTTTTTATTCAATATGACAGTATAACAGTCATACTAAATATAAAAGTTATATAAACATAACTCCAAAACCAAACATGTGTCATGTCTAAAAATGTCTGTAATAATGTATTTATGTGAGTTTGTAAGGTTTGCAAAAACAAAAAGTAGTTTTTTCCTCAATATGAAAGTAATGATCTTAGAATCCTGAGATAATGCGAAAAAAGCAATAAAAATGTATTTAAACATATTTCCTAAACACCCCATGCAAAATGGGTAATAATGCCTGGAGACATGTATCTTTGTTAGTTTTACTAGAAAAATGATCTTTTGTAAAGTTTGCAAAGACACAAGCCAGTTGTTTTATTCAATATGACAGTATAACAGTCATACTAAATATAAAAGTTATATAAACATAACTCCAAAACCAAACATGTGTCGTGTCTAAAAATGTCTGTAATAATGTATTTATGTGAGTTTGTAAGGTTTGCAAAAACAAAAAGTAGTTTTTTCCTCAATATGAAAGTAATGATCTTAGAATCCTGAGATAATGCGAAAAAAGCAATAAAAATGTATTTAAACATATTTCCTAAACACCCCATGCAAAATGGGTAATAATGCCTGGAGACATGTATCTTTGTTAGTTTTACTAGAAAAATGATCTTTTGTAAAGTTTGCAAAGACACAAGCCAGTTGTTTTTATTCAATAAGACAGTATAACAGTCATACTAAATATGAAAGTTATATAAACATAACTCCAGAACCAAACGTGTGTCATGTCTAAAATTGCCTATAATAATGTATTTATGTGAGTTTGTAAGGTTTGCAAAAACAAAAAGTAGTTTTTTCCTCAATATGAAAGTAATGATCTTAGAATCCTGAGATAATGCGAAAAAAGCAATAAAAATGTATTTAAACATATTTCCTAAACACCCCATGCAAAATGGGTAATAATGCCTGGAGACATGTATCTTTGTTAGTTTTACTAGAAAAATGATCTTTTGTAAAGTTTGCAAAGACACAAGTTAGTTTTTTTTATTCAATATGACAGTATAACAGTCATACTAAATATAAAAGTTATATAAACATAACTCCAAAACCAAACATGTGTCATGTCTAAAAATGTCTGTAATAATGTATTTATGTGAGTTTGTAAGGTTTGCAAAAACAAAAAGTAGTTTTTTCCTCAATATGAAAGTAATGATCTTAGAATCCTGAGATAATGCGAAAAAAGCAATAAAAATGTATTTAAACATAATTCCTAAACAACCCATGCAAAATGGGTAATAATGCCTGGAGACATGTATCTTTGTTAGTTTTACTAGAAAAATGATATTTTGTAAAGTTTGCAAAGACATAAGCTAGTTTTTTTTATTCAATATGACAGTATAACAGTCATACTAAATATAAAAGTTATATAAACATAACTCCAAAACCAAACATGTGTCATGTCTAAAAATGTCTGTAATAATGTATTTATGTGAGTTTGTAAGGTTTGCAAAAACAAAAAGTAGTTTTTTCCTCAATATGAAAGTAATGATCTTAGAATCCTGAGATAATGCGAAAAAAGCAATAAAAATGTATTTAAACATATTTCCTAAACACCCCATGCAAAATGGGTAATAATGCCTGGAGACATGTATCTTTGTTAGTTTTACTAGAAAAATGATCTTTTGTAAAGTTTGCAAAGACACAAGCCAGTTGTTTTATTCAATATGACAGTATAACAGTCATACTAAATATAAAAGTTATATAAACATAACTCCAAAACCAAACATGTGTCATGTCTAAAAATGTCTGTAATAATGTATTCATGTGAGTTTGTAAGGTTTGCAAAAACAAAAAGTAGTTTTTTCCTCAATATGAAAGTAATGATCTTAGAATCCTGAGATAATGCGAAAAAAGCAATAAAAATGTATTTAAACATATTTCCTAAACACCCCATGCAAAATGGGTAATAATGCCTGGAGACATGTATCTTTGTTAGTTTTACTAGAAAAATGATCTTTTGTAAAGTTTGCAAAGACACAAGCTAGTTTTTTTTATTCAATATGACAGTATAACAGTCATACTAAATATAAAAGTTATATAAACACAACTCCAAAACCAAACATGTGTCGTGTCTAAAAATGTCTGTAATAATGTATTTATGTGAGTTTGTAAGGTTTGCAAAAACAAAAAGTAGTTTTTTCCTCAATATGAAAGTAATGATCTTAGAATCCTGAGATAATGCGAAAAAAGCAATAAAAATGTATTTAAACATATTTCCTAAACACCCCATGCAAAATGGGTAATAATGCCTGGAGACATGTATCTTTGTTAGTTTTACTAGGAAATGTATATTTTGTAAAGTTTGCAAAGACACAAGCTAGTTGTTTTTATTCAATAAGACAGTATAACAGTCATATTAAATATAAAAGTTATATAAACATAACTCCAAAACCAAACATGTGTCATGTCTAAAAATGCCTGTAATAATGTATTTATGTGAGTTTGTAAGGTTTGCAAAAACAAAAAGTAGTTTTTTACTCAATATGAAAGTAAAGTTCTTAAAACCTGAGATAATGTGAAAAAAGCAATAAAAATGTATTTAAACATAATTCCTAAACAACCCATGCAAAATGGGTAATAATGCCTGGAGACATGTATCTTTGTTAGTTTTACTAGAAACATGATCTTTTGTAAAGTTTGTAAAGACACAAGCTAGTTTTTTTTAATTCAATATGACAGTATAACAGTCATACTAAATATAAAAGTTATATAAACATAACTCCAAAACCAAACATGTGTCATGTCTAAAAATGTCTGTAATAATGTATTTATGTGAGTTTGTAAGGTTTGCAAAAACAAAAAGTAGTTTTTTACTCAATATGAAAGTAATGATCTTAGAATCCTGAGATAATGCTAAAAAAGCAATAAAAATGTATTTAAACATATTTCCTAAACAACCCTTGCAAAATGGGTAATAATGCCTGGAGACATGTATCTTTGTTAGTTTTACTAGAAAAATGATCTTTTGTAAAGTTTGCAAAGACACAAGCTAGTTTTTTTTATTCAATACGACAGTATAACAGTCATACTAAATATAAAAGTTATATAAACATAACTCCAAAACCAAACATGTGTCATGTCTAAAAATGTCTGTAATAATGTATTCATGTGAGTTTGTAAGGTTTGCAAAAACAAAAAGTAGTTTTTTCCTCAATATGAAAGTAAAGTTCTTAAAACCTGAGATAATGCGAAAAAAGCAATAAAAATGTATTTAAACATAATTCCTAAACAACCCATGCAAAATGGGTAATAATGCCTGGAGACATGTATCTTTGTTAGTTTTACTAGAAAAATGATCTTTTGTAAAGTTTGTAAAGACACAAGCTAGTTTTTTTTTATTCAATATGACAGTATAACAGTCATACTAAATATAAAAGTTATATAAACATAACTCCAAAACCAAACATGTGTCATGTCTAAAAATGTCTGTAATAATGTATTTATGTGAGTTTGTAAGGTTTGCAAAAACAAAAAGTAGTTTTTTACTCAATATGAAAGTAATGATCTTAGAATCCTGAGATAATGCTAAAAAAGCAATAAAAATGTATTTAAACATATTTCCTAAACAACCCTTGCAAAATGGGTAATAATGCCTGGAGACATGTATCTTTGTTAGTTTTACTAGAAAAATGATCTTTTGTAAAGTTTGCAAAGACACAAGCTAGTTTTTTTTATTCAATACGACAGTATAACAGTCATACTAAATATAAAAGTTATATAAACATAACTCCAAAAATGCCTGTAATAATGTATTTATGTGAGTTTGTAAGGTTTGCAAAAACAAAAAGTAGTTTTTTCCTCAATATGAAAGTAATGATCTTAGAATCCTGAGATAATGCGAAAAAAGCAATACAAATGTATTCAAACACAACTTTTAAACCAAACATGTAAATTGTCTAAAAATGCCTGTAATATTGAATCTATGTACGTTTTACTAGAATCAATTGTTTTTGTAAGGTTTGCAAATACAAAAATTAGGTTTTACACATAATGACATTATAACTTTAACACTCAATATGAAAGTTATTTAATTATAACTCCTAAATACACATCATGACATATCGTGAAAAAAATTATCTTTGTGAGTGTTGCTAGAAACATTTTCTTTTGTAAGGTTTGCAAAGACACAAGTTAGTTTTTTTAACTCACTATGACAGTATAACGCCACACTCAATATGACAGTTACATAACTCCTAAACTACACCTGAAAAATGGCTAATAATGCCTGAAATAATGCATCTTTGGGAGTTTTACTGGAAACATATGCTTTTTTTAAGGCTTGCAAACACAAAAATTATTTTTTTACTCAATATGACAGTAATGTTCTAAAAATCCTGAGATAATGTGAAAAAAGCAATACAAATGTATTACAACATAATTCCTAAACCAAACATGCAAAATGTCTGAAAATGCCTGTAATATTGAATCCAAGTGAGTTTTATTTGAATCAGTTGTATGGTTTGCTAATACAAAAATTGGGTTTTATGACAAACACAAGTTAGTTTTTTTACTCAATATACATACTATATATGAAAGTTATATAAACATAACTCCAAAACCAAAACCAAACATGCATTATGTCCAAAACTGCCTGTAATATTGTATATATGTGAGTTTTACCAGAATCAGGGTTGCAAATACAAAAATTGGGTTTTATGACAGTATACTGTCACACTCAATATGACAGTTATTTAAACATAACTCAAACAACACATGCAAAATAGCTAATAATGCCTGGAGCATGTATCTTAGTTAGTTTTACTAGAAAAATGGTATTTTGTAAGGTTTGCAAAGACACAAGTTAGTTGTTTTTTTTATTCAATATGACGGTATAACTGTCATACTAAATATGAAAGTTGGATAAACATTACTCTAAAACCAAACATGCATTGTGTCTAAAAATGCCTGTAATATTGTATCTGTGTGAGTTTAACTAGATTTAGTTGTTTTTGTAAGGTTTGCAAATACAAAATAAGGGTTTTACTCACTATGACAGTTTACTGTCACACTCAATCTGACAGTTATTTATTTAAACATAACTCCTAAACCACACATGCAAAATGGCTAATAATGCCTGGAGATATGTATCTTTGTGAGTTTTACTAGAAACATTATATTGTGTAAGGTTTAGTTAGTTTTTGTACTCAATCTGACAGTATAACTGTCATTCTAAATCGATCCATTTTCTTCCGCTTATCCGAGGTCGGGTTGCGGGGACAGCAGCCTGAGCAGAAAATCCCAGATTTCCCTCTCCCCAGCCACTTCGTCCAGCTCTTCTCGGGGTATTCCGAGGCGTTCCCAGGCCAGCCGGGGACATAGCCTTTCCAATGTGTCCTAGGTCTTCCCCGTGGCCTCCTGCCACACCTCCCTAGAGGCGTTCGGGTGGCATCCTGAGCAGATGCCCGAACCACCTCATGCCTCCTCTCAATGTGGAGGAGCAGCGGCTTTACTTTGAGTTCCTCCCGGATGACAGAGCTTTTCACCCTGTCTCTAAGGGAGAGACCCACCACCCGGCAGAGGAAACGCATTTCGGCCGCTTGTCCTTTCGGTCATAACCCAAAGCTGGGAACGTAGATCGACGGTAAATTGAGAGCTTTTCCTTCTGGCTCAGCTCCTTCTTCACCACAACGGATCGATATAGCGTCCTCAATACTGAAGACGCCGCACCAATCCGCCTGTGGATCTCTCGATCCACTCTATCCTCACTCGTGAACAAGACTCCTAGGTACTTGAACTCCTCCACTTGGGGCAAGATCTCCTCCCCAACCTGGAGATGGCACTCGACCCTTTCCTGCGCGAGAACCATGGACTTGGACTTGGAGGTGCTGATTCTCATCCCAGTCGCTTCACACTCAAGGACCCTGCCGAGAGTATAGACCTGGTCTACCGTTCCACGACCAGGACGAAAACCACACTGTTCGTCCTGGATCCGAGTTTCCTCCTCTCCAGTACACATGAATAGACCTTACCGGGAAGGCTGAGGAGTGTGTTTCACGATAGTTGGAACACACCCTCCGGTTCCCCTTCTTAAAGAGAGGAACCACCACCCCGGTCTGCCAATCCAGAGGTACCGCCCCCAATGTTCACGCGATGTTGCAGAGTCTTGTCAACCAAGACAGCCCCACAGTATCCAGAGCCTTAAGGAACTCATCCACCACCGGGGCCTTGCCACAGAGGAGCTTTTTAACTACCTAGGCAACCTAAGCCCCAGAAATAGGAGAGTCCACCACAGATTCCCCAGGCACTGCTTGGCCTGTCGCTATGCCCGCTGCCTCTGGAGTCCCATGAGCCAAAAGGACCCGATAGGCTTTTTCTTCAGCTTGACGGCATCCCTCACTGCTGGTGGCCACCAGCGAGTTCTAGGATTACCGCCACGACAGGCACCAAACACCTTGCGGCCACAGCTCCAATCAGCAGCCTCGACAAGAGAGGCACGGAACATGGTCCACTCAGACTCAATGTCCAGCACCTCCCTCGTGACATGTTCAAAGTTCTTCCTTATGTTTGAACATTGTGTTTGTTATGGACAATCCGTGACGAGCACAAAAGTCCAATAACAAAGCACCACTTGGGTTCAGATCCGGGTGGCCATTTTTCCCAATCACGACTCTCCAGGTTTCACTGTCCTTGCCAACATGAGCATTGAAGTCCCCCAACAGAACAAGGGAATCACCCGAGGGAGCACTCTCCAGTACTCCCTCAAGGGAATCCAAAAAGAGTGGGTACTCTGAGCTGCTGTTTGGTGCGTAAACACAAACAACAGTCAGGACCCGTCACCCAACCCGAAGGCGGAGGGAAGCTACCATCTCGTCTACTGGGTTAAAGTCCAACGTGCAGGCTTTGAGCAACAACAATTGCCACCCCAGCCTCTCATTGCTTGCAACGTCAGAGTGGAAGAGAGTCCAGCCCCTCTTGAGAGAACAGGTTCCAGAGCCCTTGCTGTGCGTCGAAGTGAGTCCAACTATATCTAGCCGGAACTTTTTCACCTGGCGCACCAGCTCAGGCTCTTTCCCTCCCAGCGAGGTGACGTTCCACGTCCCAAGAGCGAGCTTATGTAGCCGATAATCGGACCGCCAAGTGCCCTGCCTTCGGCTGCCGCCCAGTTCACACTGCATCCGACCTCTATGACCTCAATGGGCCCATGAGTGGTGAGCCCATTGGAGGGTTGACCCACGTTGCCTCTTCGAGCTGAGCCCGGCAGGGCCCCATGGAGACAGGCCCGGCCACCAGTCGCTCGCCATCGTGCCCCACCTCTGCGCCTGGCTCCACAGGGGAGCCACGGTGACCTGCGCCTGGGCGAGAAAAAATCTAGGTCCTCGATTTGTACTTTTCATAAAGGTCTTTGAGCTGCTCTTTGTCTGATCCCTCACCTAGGACCTTTTCTCAGGGGATCCCGAGGCGTTCCCAGGCCAGCCGGGAGACATAGTGTTCCCAATGTGTCCTGGGTCTTCCCCGTGGCCTCCAGGATGACAGAGCTTCACCTTCACCAGGGGTGTCAAACTCAAATACAGAGTGGGCCAAAGTTTAAAACTGAACAAAGCCGCGGGCCAAGGTTGAACAAATTAACCTTTTAATAGGGACCCAAACAAGTTTTGCATTGAATATTGAACAAGCAAGGCTTATATAACTTTATAGTGACATGCAAAATGGAGTTTCAAATAATAATAATAATAATTAAAAAATATCAATTGCATATCAAATATAATTTAATTAAAAATTGAATGCCTCTTTTCTATTTGCAGCCTTCTGAGGTAAATATCAACATTAACTTTTTCCACAGGCTAATAAATTTGAAAATAAAATAACAATGAATAAAACAACCATTCAGGACTTTAAACTGCTCAGTTTGCAACACACTGATCTAATTTGATGTGCCCAAGCCAGATACCTGGCATCTTTTTTTCGATGCTAGTTATTTAATGTCGGGGCTCAGGCTTTGAGCTGAGGCAACTTTCATTATCGGACAAGGTGTTCAACAGTCATATCTCGTACACCCGATTCTAACATCTTTCAGACCCAGTCACAAGATATGTGCAGCTTCAGCACGCATACACAAATGAATGCAGCGCATACTTCATCAACAGCGATACAGGTTACACTGAGGGTGCCAGTATAAAAAACTTTAACACTGTTAGAAATATACGCCACACTGTGAACCCACACCAAACAAAAATAAAAAACCCTTTTCGGGAGAACATCCGCACCGTAACACAACATAAACACAAAAGAACAAATACCCAGAATCTTTTGCAGCACTAACTCTTTCGGGACGCTACAAAATACACCCCCGCTACCACACACACACACACACACCTTGTAGCGTCTCGGAAGATTTAGTGCTACAAAGGGTTCTGGGTATTTGTTGTGTTGTGTTTATGTTGTGTTACGGTGCGGATGTTCTCCCGAAATGTGTTTGTCATTCTTGTTTGGTGTGGATTCACAGTATATTTCTAAAAGTGTTAAAGTTTTTTATTTGGCTACCGTCAGTGTAACCTGTATCGTTGTTGATGAAGTATGCGTTGCATTCAATTGTGTGTGGGTGCAGAAGCTGCACTGACATGAAACTGGGCCGGCACTCGTTTGACTAGCTGAAAAAAAAAAAAAAAAAAAAAATCGGGAGGAGTGCTGTAGTCACTCCCGGGAGGGTTGGCAAGTATTAAAAGTAGCGGTGAATGTGGTGTTACCGCGGCACTGCCGCAATGTATAATCGACGGTCCAGCTTTAGTGTTAATTTGATATTGCCTCAAGGGCCAAGTCAAATTACACGTTGGGCCAAATTTGGCCCACGGGCCAGAGTTTGACACCCATGACCTTCACTGTAAAAAATTACTGTAAAAATAAAAAATTAAATTACAGTTATATACTCCATCCATCCATCCACTTTCTACCGCTTATTCCCTTCGGGGTCGCTGGAGCCTATCTCAGCTACAATCGGGCGGAAGGCGGGGTACACCCTGGACTAGTCGCCACCTCATCGCAGGGCCAACACAGATAGACAGACAACATTCACACTCACATTCACACACTAGGGCCAATTTAGTGTTGTCAATCAACCTATCATGTTCTTCTTAAATGCAGTTAAGTACTGTAAATTTTGTTCCATTTTTCAAAAAATATCGACCAGCAGTAAGTTACTGTAAAACCTACAGTGTAATTCAGTATTTTTCAGACTTGTTTCTTGCGTCCGCCCACAATTCGTCCAACCGAGCTTCATTTCACCTGGCCGACCCTGCTAAATCCATCCTACTGCATCGTGTGTTTTTGATAACAAGGTAAGAGTCACTTGTACCTTGATGTGTCATTTTCTGTTTGAATTACTTTATATATATATTTATAAAGTCCGAGATGACATAGCGTCACAGTCAGCATCACAGACACTATCGTTGACCACGCGCATGTACCGCCGCATGCTAGCTAGCTAAGTTTTCTTCTTTTTTGTCATAGTCATCATAAAAGATGATAACTTGCAACATATGTGCTACGACTTGCAGCAATGTATTTGCGTATGTTAGACACATGCGAAGTCATAGTTGTATGCCTAATGCATCGTTTAAGTGTGCTTTCCCTAAATGCAAAAGAGTTTTTTCCAACTTCTTAGCCTTCAAAACTCACAGCCGTCGTCATAAATATGGCAAGAGTAGGACTGATATGTATAGCGCAGAAGGTTTACCTTGTAATATTGTCTCATGTAGCGCGAAGTGCGCTGATATACGGGCCTTTCTCCTGCATTTGAAAAGTCATATTACCGAAGGTAGGACAGTTACGTGCCCCTTCAGTCAATGTGAAAAAAGATTTACAGTTAAGTCTACTTTCACATCGCACGTGTCAAGGAAGCACTACGGCTATACTGAACAAAGTTTGACTTGATCAACAGCAAATCCAAGCAGCTCTTGTGTTATTAACACTGATGATGACTATTGTGATATGCAACTTGAGAATTCAGGGTATTCCTGTTATGAAGACATGGAGGTCTACTTGCATTAAAAAAATGTTCATAGCACTGAAAAAAGGTTGAGAACCACTGCCTTAGGACAGTGGTTCTCAACCTTTTTTCAGTGATGTACCCCTGTGAACATTTTTTAAATTCAAGTACCCCCTAATCAGAGCAAAGCATTTTTGGTTGAAAAAAAGAGATAAAGAAGTAAAATACAGCACTATGTCATCAGTTTCTGATTTATTGAATTGTATAACAGTGCAAAATATTGCTCATTTGTTGTGGTCTTTCTTGAACTATTTGGAAAAAAAGATATAAAAATAACTAAAAACTTGTTGAAAAATAACCAAGTGATTCAATTATAAATAAACATTTTTACACATAGAAGTAATCAACTTAAAGTGCCCTCTTTGGGGATTGCAATAGCGATCCATCTGGATTCATGAACTTCATTCTCAACATTTCTTCACAAAAAAAGAAATCTTTAACATCAATATTTATGGAACATGTCCACTACGCTTTAACCAAGCCTCCATTGTTTTCTACATGGATAGTTGATTGACAGTTGGTGCCGTGTGGCACCGCCAGGTAGGGTCAAACCATCATGGCATGGGGGAAACTCTGGCTTTATGGTAATGAATGGAATAGCCTACTTGATTAGTTGTTCAGTTTATGAACTTACATTCATATTTTGTCGAAGTATTATTCAATAAATATATTTATGAAGGATTTTTGAATTGTTGCTATTTTTAGAATATTTAAAAAAAATCTCACATACCCCTTGGCATACCTTCAAGTACCCCCAGGAGTACGCGTACCCCCATTTGAGAACCACTGCCTTAGGAGACTAGATGTAAACAGAGTAAAGAGAGAGCGAGTGAGGTGGCCATTCCAAATACTTTTAAAATGCTACCCATATTGGATACTGTTTAGGAACATAAACTGCATTTCTTGACTGTACCAGTTGCTGGTATGGTGAAAGAAAGAAGCACCAGTGTGACCCAAGGATGCAGGGAAGGTAGGTAATGTGCAGGTAAAGATATGTTGAATGGGTAAAGGCAAGAAGCACCAGTGTGACCCCAGGATGCAGAGAAGATAGGTAATGAGCAGGTAACGATATGTTAAATGGGTGAAAGCAGGAAACATCAGCGTAAATACACGGTCCCGTAGATGGAGAGAAAACATAAATAGAGAGAAGGATTGGGGAGGCTTTAGCATTGTCTTCCTCTCTGAATTTGTCTTAATGGGTTTTAGAGCATTCACTCATCTACAGCTGTGGTTATGGTATAGGCTCACATATATCCTAAAATTGATATTAATATTTGTGCAGTGCATATTCCTAAATAACAATGTGAGGGGGGTTCTGT
The DNA here is from genome assembly GCF_033978785.1 of Entelurus aequoreus. Taxonomy (NCBI): domain Eukaryota; kingdom Metazoa; phylum Chordata; class Actinopteri; order Syngnathiformes; family Syngnathidae; genus Entelurus; species Entelurus aequoreus. Next base: position 52,475,837 of record NC_084731.1, read on the forward strand.
ATCGACTGCAAGTAATCTTCAATCACAACAGAATATCTATTATGCTTTCTCTCTTTTTTAGGCGATTCATTGGCGTTCACCCTGAGAGGGGAACAAAGGCTAGCCAGGGAAAGGTGGTGTCTAAGAAGACCGGGAAGCTGGTCCAGAAAAAGGCAGCAACTGTAAATCCTCACGTAGCCACCCTTATAAAACATCTCACAGACTTTGAGTGGGGCTTTATGTAGCCGACAACTAAACACTGGACTCGTGTTCAGTGTTTTGTCTCCAGTTAGAAATTAAGTGGACATGTTATAAATGTTAAAATGCTTTACTGAAAATAAGAATAATGCACTAAATGTACATTGAATGTATTTGATGCACTTTAAAATAATTGGTTAATAAAAACATAATCTTGCAAGGCCATTTCTCCAGTCATTTTTATGCCAGCAGATTGCAGGGGTTTTGATTTTGAAAAATTAAAAGTTCAACTCATTAACTTCTAGTGGCATTATACTGTAAAGCTCAGTCTATAGTGCTTACAATTATTTTACTGTAATTAACTGTTAATGGATATTACAGTAGATACACTAAAATAACAGTGTAATGCCGCTAAACAGATGACAGTATTATGCTGTGAAGCGTATATTTGATACAGCACAGTACTGTGATACTTTTTAGAGTAATAAACTGTAGTGATAAATCACAGTATGTGTGCTGTAGAAAAACAGTTTTATACTGGAACCATTAGCTGCCAGTAGGTTACTGTAATTAAACGGTGAAAATTCTTACAGTAAGGGAGAGACCCGCCACCCAGGGGAGAAAACTCATTTCGGCCGCTTGTACCCGTGATCTTGTCCTTCCGGTCATAACCCAAAGCTCATGACCATAGGTGAGGATGGGAAAGTAGATTGACCGGTAAATTGAGAGCTTTTCCTTCTGGCGCAGCTCCTTCTTACCACAACGAATCGATATAGCGTCCTCATTACTGAAGACGCCGCACCGATCAGCCTGTGCATCTCACGATCCACTCTTCCCTCACTCATGAACAAGACTCCAGGTACTTGAACTCATCCACTTGGGGCAAGATCTCCTGCCCAACCTCGAGATGGCACTCCACCCTTTCCCGGGCGAGAACCTTGGACTTGGAGGTGCTGATTCTCATCCCAGTCGCTTCACACTCGGCTGCGAACCAATCCAATGAGAGCTGAAGATCCTGGCCAGTTAAAGCCATAAGGACCACATCATCTGCAAAAAGGAGAGACCTAATCCTGCAGCCACCAAACCGGATCCCCTCAACGCCATGACTGCGCCTAGAAATTCTGTCCATAAAATGTATGAACACATTTGGTGACAAAGGGCAGCCAACACGAGGGTTGGACTCCGTTCCAACCCTCACTGGAAAGGGATCCGACTTACTGCTGGCAATGCGGACCAAGCTCTGACACTGATCATACAGGGAGCGACCCGCCACAATCAGACATGCCGATACCCCATACTCTCTGAGCACTCCCCACAGGACTTCCCGGGGTGGCCACGGTCGAATGTCTTCTCCAAGTCCACAAAGCACATGTAGACTGGTTGGACAAACTCCCATGCACACTGAAGGACCCTGCCGAGAGTATAGATCTGGTCTACCGTTCCACGACCAGGACGAAAACCACACTGTTCGTCCTGGATCCGAGGTTCCTCCTCTCCAGTACACATGAATAGACCTTACCGGGACGGCTGAGGAGTGTCATCTACGATAGTTGGAACACACCCTCCGGTTCCCCTTCTTAAAGAGAGGAACCACCACCCCGGTCTGCCAATCCAGAGGTACCGCCCCTGATGTCCACGCGATGTTTCAGAGTCTTGTCAACTAAAACAGCCCCACAGCATCCAGAGCCTTAAGGAACTCCGGACGGAGCTCATCCACCCCCGGGGCCTTGCCACCGAGGAGCTTTTTAACTACCTTGGCAACCTCAGCCCCAGAAATAGGAGAGCCCACCACATATTCCCCAAGCACTGCTTGGCCTGTCGGTATGCCCGCTGCCTCTGGAGTCCCATGAGCCAAAAGGACCAGATAAGCTCTTTCTTCAGCTTGACGGCATCCCGCACTGCTGGTGGCCACCAGCGGGTTCTAGGATTACCGCCACGACAGGCACCAAACACCTTGCGGCCACAGCTCCAATCAGCTGGCTTGACAAGAGAGGCACGGAACATGATCCATTCAGACTCAATGTCCAGCACCTCCTTTGTGACATGTTCAAAGTTCCTCCGGAGGTGGAAAAAGAAACTCTCTTTGACAGGAGACTCTGCTAGGCATTCCCAAAAGACTCTCCCACCATCGGAGCCAGCTCACCAGGTGGTGATCGGTAGAAAGCTCGCCCCTCTCTTCACCCGAGTGTCCAAAACATGAGGCCGCAAATCCCATGACACAACTACAAAGTCAATAATGGAACTGCGGCCGAGGGTGTCTTGGTGCCAAGAGCACATATGGACACCCTTATGTTTGAACATTGTGTTTGTTATGGACAATCCGTGACGAGCACAAAAGTCCAATAACAAAGCACGGCTTGGGTTCAGATCCGGCTGGCCATTTTTCCCAATCACGACTCTCCAGGTTTCAAAGTCGTTGCCAACATGAGCGTTGAAGACCCCCAGCAGAACAAGGGAATCACCCGAGGGAGCACTCTCAAGGGAATCCAAAAAGAGTGGGTACTCTGAGCTGCTGTTTGGTGCGTAAACACCAACAACAGTCAGGACCCGTTACCCAACCCGAAAGCGGAGGGAAGCTACCATCTCGTCTTCTGGGTTAAGTCCAACGTGCAGGCTTTGAGCCGGGGGGCAACAAGAATTGCTAACCCAGCCTCTCATTACTTGCAACGCCAGAGTGGAAGAGAGTCCAACCCCTCTTGAGAGAACAGGTTCCAGAGCCCTTGCTGTGCGTCGAAGTGAGTCCAGCTTTATCTAGCCGGGAACTTCTCCACCTCGCGAGGTGACGTTCCACGTCCCAAGAGCGAGCTTATGTAGCCGATAATCGGACCGCCAAGTGCCCTGCCTTCGGCTTCCGCCCAGCTAACACTGCACCCGACCTCTATGACCCAGCCCATGAGTGGTGAGCCTATTGCAGGGGGGACCCACGTTGCCTCTTCGAGCTGGGCCCCATGGGCACCAGTCGCTCGCCATCGTGCCCCACCTCTGGGCCTGGCTCCACAGGGGAGCCACGGTGACCCGCGTCCGGGCGAGAAAATATCTAGGTCCTCGATTTGTACTTTTCATAAAGGTCTTTGAGCTGCTCTTTGTCTGATTCCTCACCTAGGACCTGTTTGTCTTGGGGGACCCTACCAGGGGGCATAGAAGCCCGCGGACAACATAGCTCCTAGGATCAGTGGGACACGCAAACCACAAAGGTGGCGGCTCAGAAAGCAGGTTATATAAACATAACTCCAAAACCAAACATGCAAGATGTCTAAACATGCCTGTAATATTGTATCAATGTGAGTTTTACTAGAATCGGTTGTTTTTTTAAGGCTTGCAAACACAAAAAGTTTTTTTTACTCAATATGACAGTAAGTTCTTAAAATGCTGAGATAATGTGAAAAAAAAAATACAAATGTATTCCAACATGATTCCTAAACCAAACATGCAAAATGTCTAAAAATGCCTGTAATATTGAATCCATGTGAGTTTTACTAGAATCATTTGTTTTTGTAAGGTTTGCAAATACAAAAATTGAGTTTTATGACAGACACAAGTTAGTTTTTTTTACTCATTATAACAGTATAGATGTCATACTATATATTAAAGTTATATGAACATAACTCCAAAACCAAACGTGAATTATGTCCAAAATTGCCTGTAATATTGTATAGATGTGAGTTTTACTAGAATCAGGTTTGCAAATACAAAAATTGGGTTTTATGACAGTATACTGTCACACTCAATATGACAGTATAACTGTCATACTAAATCCATCCATTTTCTTCCGCTTATCCGAGGTCGGGTTGCGGAGGAAGCAGCCTAAGCAGAGAGCCCAGACTTCCCTCTCCCCAGCCACTTCGTCCAGCTCTTCTCGGGGGATCCCGAGGCGTTCCCAGGCCATAGTCTTTCCAATGTATCCTAGGTCTTCCCCATGGCCTCCTGCCGTTCGGACCTAGGGAGGCGTTCGGGTGGCATCCTGAGCAGATGCCCGAACCACCTCATCTGGCTCCTCTCAATGTGGAGGAGCAGCGGCTTTACACTGAGGTCCTCCCAGATGACAGAGCTTCTCACCCTATCTCTAAGGGAGAGACCCACCACCCGGCGGAGGAAACTCATTTCGGCCGCTTGTACCCGTGACCTTGTCCTTTCGGTCATAACCCAAAGCTCATGACCATAGGTGAGGATGGGAACGTTGATCGACCGGTAAATTGAAAGCTTTTCCTTCTGGCTCAGCTCCTTCTTCACCACAACGGATCGATATAGCGTCCTCATTACTGAAGACGCCGCACCGATCCGCCTGTAGATCTCACAATCCACTCTATCCTCACTCGTGAACAAGACTCCTAGGTACTTGAACTCCTTCACTTGGGGAAAGATCTCTTTCCCAACCTCGAGATGGCACTCCACCCTTTCCCGGGCGAGAACCATGGACTCGGACTTGGAGGTGCTGATTCTCATCCCAGTCGCTTCACTGCGAACCGATCCAATGAAAGCTGAAGATCTTGGCCAGTTGAAGCCATCAGGACCACATCATCTGCAAAAAGCAGAGACCTAATCCTGCAGCCACCAAACCAGGCGCAGTCATGGCGTTGAGGGGATCCTCAAAGCCATGACTGTGCATAGATATTCTGTCCATTAAAGTTATGAACAGAATCGGTGACAAAGGGCAGCCTTGGCGGAGTCCAACCCTCACTGGAAAGGGGTCCGACTTACTGCCGGCAATGCGGACCAAGCTCTGACACTGATCATACAGGGAGACACCCGCCACAATCAGACATGCCGATACTGCATACTCTCTGAGCACTCCCCACAGGATTTACCGGGGGCCAAGGTCGAATGTCTTCTCCAAGTCCACAAAACTTATGTAGACTGGTTGGGCAAACTCCCATGCACACTCAAGGACCCTGCCGAGAGTATAGAGCTGGTCTACCGTTCCACGACCAGGACGAAAACCACACTGTTCGTCCTGGATCCGAGGTTCCTCCTCTCCATTACACATGAATAGACCTTACCGGGAAGGCTGAGGAGTGTGATCTACGATAGTTGGAACACACCCTCCGGTTCCCCTTCTTAAAGAGAGGAACCACCACCCCGGTCTGCCAATCCAGAGGTACCGCCCCCGATGTAGACGCAATGTTGCAGAGTCTTGTCAACCAAGACTGCCCCACAGCATCCAGAGCCTTAAGGAACTCCGGACGGAGCTCATACCCCCGGGGCCTTGCCACCGAGGAGCTTTTTAACTACCTTGGCAACCTCAGCCCCAGAAATAGGAGAGCCCACCACAGACTTCCCAGGCACTGTTTCCTCATAGGAAGACGTGTTGGTGGGACTGAGGAGGTCTCGCTTGGCCTGTCGGTATGCCCACTGCCTCTGGAGTCCCATGAGCCAAAAGGACCCGGTGGCTCTTTCTTCAGCTTGACAGCATCCCTCACTGCTGGTGGATTACCGCCACGACAGGCACCAAACACCTTGCGGCCACAGCTTCAATCAGCTGGCTCAACAAGAGAGGAACGGAACATGGTCCACTCAGACTCAATGTCCAGCACCTCCCTCGTGACATGTTCAAAGTTCTTCCGGACATGTTCAAAGTTCTTCAGGAGACTCTGCTAGGTGTTCCCAGCAGACCCTTACAATGCGTTTGGGCCTGCCAGGTCTGACCGGCATCCTCCCCTACCATCGGAGCCAGCTCACCACCAGGTGGTGGTTGGTAGAAAGCTCTGCCCCTCTCTTCACCGAGTGTCCAAAACATGAGGCCGCAAATCCCATGACACAACTACAAAGTCAATCATGCGGCCGAGGGTGTCCTTGTGCCAAGTGCACATATGGACACCCTTATGTTTGAACATTGTGTTTGTTATGGACAATCCGTGACAAGCACAAAAGTCCAATAACAAAGCACCACTTGGGTTCAGATCCGGGTGGCCATTTTTCCCAATCACGACTCTCCAGGTTTCACTGTCGTTGCCAACATAGCGTTGAAGTCCACCAGCAGAACAAGGGAATCACCCGAGGGAGCACTCTCCAGTACTCCCTCAAGGGAATCCAAAAAGAGTTGGTACTCTGAGCTGCTGTTTGGTGTGTAAACACAAACAACAGTCAGGACCCGTCACCCAACCCGAAGGCTGAAGGAAGCTACCATCTCGTCTATTGGGTTTAAAGTCCAACGTGCAGGCTTTGAGCCGGGGGGCAACAAGAATTGCCACCCCAGCCTCTCATTAGTTGCAACGCCAGTGGGGAATCTCTTCCACTGTGGCGTTGCAAGTAATGAAAGTTCAGCTCAGTCCAGCCCCTCTGAGAGAACAGGTTCCAGAGCCCTTGCTGTGAGTCCAACTATATCTAGCCGGGAACGTCTCCACCTCAAGCACCAGCTCAGGCTCCTTCCCTCCCAGCGAGGTGACGTTCCATGTCCCAAGAGCGAGCTTATGTAGCCGATAATCGGACCACCAAGTGCCCTGCCTTCGGCTTCCGCCCAGCTCACACTGCACCCTCTATGACCCAGCCCATGAGTGGTGAGCCCTGGAGGGGGGATCCACGTTGCCTCTTCGAGCTGAGCACGGCTGGGCCCCATGGGGACAGGCCCGTCAATCGCCATCGTGCCACACCTCTGGGCCTGGCTCCACAGGGGAGCCACGGTGACCTGCGTCCGGGCGAGAAAAAATCTAGGTCCTCAATTGTACTTTTAATAAAGGTCTTTGAGCTGCTCTTTGTCTGATCCCTCACCTAGGACCTGTTTGTCTTGGGAGACCATAGAAGCCCCCGGACAACATAGTTCCTGGATCAGTGGGACACGCAAACCACAAAGGTGGCGGCTCAGAAAGCAGGTTATATAAATATAACTCCAAAACCAAACATGCAATATGTCTAAACATGCCTGTAATATTGTATCAATGTGAGTTTTCCTAGAATCGGTTTTTTTTGTAAGGTTTGCAAATACAAAAATTAGGTTTTACTCTCAATGACAAAATCACACTCAATATGACAGTTATTTAAACATAACTCATAAACCACACAAAAAAATGGCTAATAATGCCTGAAATAATGAATCATTGGGAGTTTTACTGAGTTTTACATTTTGCAAACACAAAAAGTAGTTTTTTACTTGACTGTAATGTTCTTAGAAACCTGAGATAATGGGAAAAAAGCAATACAAATGTATTTAAACCTAACTCCTAAACAACACATGCAAAATGGCTAATAATGCCTAGGGAGACATGTAACGTTGTTAGTTTAAAAAAATGATCTTTTGTAAAGATATCAAAGACACAAGCTAGTTTTTTTTTATTCAATATGACAGTATAACAGTCATACTAAATATGAAAGTTATATAAACATAACTCCAAAACCAAACATGTGTCATGTCTAAAAATGCCTGTAATAATGTATTTATGTGAGTTTGTAAGGTTTGCAAAAACAAAAAGTAGTTTTTTACTCAATATGAAAGTAATGTTCTTAGAATCCTGAGATAATGCGAAAAAAGCAATACAAATGTATTCAAACACAAATTTTAAACCAAACATGTAAAATGTCTAAAAATGCCTGTAATATTGAATCTCTATAAGTTTTACTAGAATCAATTGTTTTTGTAAGGTTTGCAAATAGAAAAATTAGGTTTTACACATAATGACATTAAAACTGTAACACTCAATATGACAATTATTTATTTATAACTCCTAACCACACATGAAACATGTCTAATAATGCGTGAAAAAAATTATCTTTGTGAGTGTTACTAGAAACATTTTCTTTTGTAAGGTTTGCAAAGACAGGTTAGTTTTTTTTACTCAATATGACAGTATAACTGCCACACTCAATATGACAGTTATTTAAACATAACTCTTAAACTACACATGAAAAATGACTAACAATGCCTGAAATAATGCATTCTTGTAAGTTTTACTCGAAACATATGCTTTTTTAAGGCTTGCAAACACAAAAAATATTTTTTTACTCAATATGACAGTAATGTTCTAAAATTCTGAGAAAAAACGAACAAATCAAAAAAAATGATTCCAACATAATTCCTAAACCACATATGCAAAATGTCTAAAAATGTCTGTAATATTGAATCCATGTGAGTTTTACTAGATTTAAATGATTTTGTAAGGTTTGCAAATACATAAATTAGGTTTTACTTACTATGTCATAACTGACAGTATATGACAGTTATTTAACCATAACTCAAACCACACATGAAAAATGGCTAATAATGCCTGAAATAATGCATCCTTGGCCGTTTTACTCGAAACACATGCTTTTTTAAATCTTGCAAACACAAAAAGTAGTTTTTTTACTCAATATGACTGTAATGTTCTTAAAATCCTGAGATAATGCGAAAAAAGCAATAAAAATGTATTTAAACATTACTCCTAAACAACATATGCAAAATGGCTAATAATGCCTGGAAACATGTATATTTGTTAGTTTTACTGGAAAAATTATCTTTTGTAAAGTTTGCAAAGACACAAGCCAGTTTTTTTTATTCAATATGACAGTATAACAGTCATATTAAATATGAAAGTTATATTAACATAACTCCAAAACCAAACATGTGTCATGTCTAAAAATGCCTGTAATAATGTATTAATGTGAGTTTGTAAGGTTTGCAAAAACAAAAAGTAGTTTTTTACTCAATATGAAAGTAATGATCTTAGAATCCTGAGATAATGCGAAAAAAAGCAATAAAAATGTATTTAAACTTAACTCCTAAAGAACCCAGGCAAAATGGGTAATAATGCCTGGAGACATGTATCTTTGTTAGTTTTACTAGAAAATGTATCTTTTGTAAAGTTTGCAAAGACACAAGCTAGTTGTTTTTATTCAATAAGACAGTATAACAGTCATACTAAATATGAAAGTTATATAAACATAACTCCAGAACCAAACGTGTGTCATGTCTAAAATTGCCCATAATAATGTATTTATGTGAGTTTGTAAGGTTTGCAAAAACAAAAAGTAGTTTTTTCCTCAATATGAAAGTAAGGATTTTAGAATCCTGAGATAATGCGAAAAAAGCAATAAAAATGTATTTAAACATAATTCCTAAACAACCCATGCAAAATGGCTAATAATGCCTGGAGACATGTATCTTTGTTAGTTTTACTAGAAAAAATGATCTTTTGTAAAGATATCAAAGACACAAGCTAGTTTTTTTTATTCAATATGACAGTATAACAGTCCTACTAAATATGAAAGTTATCAAAACATAACTCCAAAACCAAACATATGTTATGTCTAAAAATGCCTGTAATAATGTATTTATGTGAGTTTGTAAGGTTTGCAAAAACAAAAAGTAGTTTTTTACTCAATATGAAAGTAATGATCTAAGAATCCTGAGACAATGCGAAAAAAGCAATAAAAATGTATTTCAACATAATTCCTAAACAACCCATGCAAAATGGGTAATAATGCCTGGAGACATGTATCTTTGTTAGTTTTACTAGAAAAATGATCTTTTGTAAAGTTTGCAAAGACACAAGCTAGTTTTTTTCAATTCAATATGACAGTATAACAGTCATATTAAATATAAAAGTTATATAAACATAACTCCAAAACCAAACATGTGTCATGTCTAAAAATGCCTGTAATAATGTATTTATGTGAGTTTGTAAGGTTTGCTAAAACAAAAAGTAGTTTTTTACTCAATATGAAAGTAATGATCTAAGAATCCTGAGATAATGCGAAAAACGCAATAAAAATGTATTTAAACATAATTCCTAAACAACCCATGCAAAATGGGTAATAATGCCTGGAGACATGTATCTTTGTTAGTTTTACTAGAAAAATGATCTTTTGTAAAGTTTGCAAAGACACAAGCTAGTTTTTTTTTATTTAATATGACAGTATAACAGTCATACTAAATATAAAAGTTATATAAACATAACTCCAAAACCAAACATGTGTAATGTTTAAAAATTTCTGTAATAATGTATTTATGTGAGTTTGTAAGGTTTGCAAAAACAAAAAGTAGTGTTTTACTCAATATGAAAGTAATGATCTTAGAATCCTGAGATAATGCGAAAAAAGCAATACAAATGTATTCAAACACAACTTTTAAACCAAAAATGCCTGTAATATTGAATCTATGTAAGTTTTACTAGAATCAATTGTTTTTGTAAGGTTTGCAAATAAAAAAATTAAGTTTTACACATAATGACATTATAACTTTAACACTCAATATGAAAGTTATTTAATTATAACTCCTAAATACACATGAAACATGTCTAATAGCGTGAAAAAAATTATCTTTGTGAGTGTTGTTTAGAAACATTTTCTTTTGTAAGGTTTGCAAAGACACAAGTTAGTTTTTTTTTAACTAAATATGACAGTATAACGCCACACTCAATATGACAGTTATTTAAACATAACTCCTAAACCACACCTGAACAATGGCTAATAATGCCTGAAATAATGCATCTTTGGGAGTTTTACTGGAAACATATGCTTTTTTTAAGGCTTGCAAACACAAAAATTATTTTTTTACTCAATATGACAGTAATGTTCTAAAAATCCTGAGATAATGTGAAAAAAGCAATACAAATGTATTACAACATAATTCCTAAACCAAACATGCAAAATGTCTGAAAATGCCTGTAATATTGAATCCATGTGAGTTTTATTTGAATCAGTTGTATGGTTTGCTAATACAAAAATTGGGTTTTATGACAAACACAAGTTAGTTATTTTACTCAATATAACAGTTTAGCTGTCATACTATATATGAAAGTTATATAAACATAACTCCAAAACCAAACATGCATTATGTCCAAAACTGCCTGTAATATTGTATATATGTGAGTTTTACTAGAATCAGGGTTGCAAATACAAAAATTGGGTTTTATGACAGTATACTGTCACACTCAATATGACACTTATTTAAACATAACTCAAACAACACATGCAAAATGGCTAATAATGCCTGGAGCATGTATCTTAGTTAGTTTTACTAGAAAAATTGTATTTTGTAAGGTTTGCAAAGACACAAGTTAGTTGTTTTTTTTATTCAATATGACAGTATAACTGTCATACTAAATATGAAAGTTATATAAACATTACTCTAAAACCAAACATGCATTATGTCTAAAAATGTCTGTAATATTGTATCTGTGTGAGTTTTACTAGATTTAGTTGTTTTTGTAAGGTTTGCAAATACAAAATAAGGGTTTTACTCACTATGACAGTTTACTGTCACACTCAATCTGACAGTTATTTATTTAAACATAACTCCTAAACCACACATGCAAAATGGCTAATAATGCCTGGAGATATGTATCTTTGTGAGTTTTACTAGAAACATTATATTGTGTAAGGTTTAGTTAGTTTTTGTACTCAATCTGACAGTATAACTGTCATTCTAAATCCATCCATTTTCTTCCGGGGGCAGCAGCCTGAGCAGAAAATCCCAGACTTCCCTCTCCCCAGCCACTTCGTCCAGCTCTTCCCGGGGTATTCCGAGGCGTTCCCAGGCCAGCCGGGGACATAGTCTTTCCAATGTGTCCTAGGTCTTCCCCGTGGCCTCCTGCCACACCTCCCTAGAGGCGTTCGGGTGGCACCCTGAGTAGATGCCCGAACCACCTCATGGCTCCTCTCAATGTGGAGGAGCAACGGCTTTACTTTGAGTTCCTCCCGGATGACAGAGCTTCTCACCCTGTCTCTAAGGGAGAGACCCACCACCCGGCAGAGGAAACGCATTTCGGCCGCTTGTCCTTTCGGTCATAACCCAAAGCTGGTAACGTAGATCGACGGTAAATTGAGAGCTTTTCCTTCTGGCTCAGCTCCTTCTTCACCACAACGGATCGATATAGCGTCCTCAATACTGAAGACGCCGCACCAATCCGCCTGTGGATCTCTCGATCCACTCTATCCTCACTCGTGAACAAGACTCCTAGGTACTTGAACTCCTCCACTTGGGGCAAGATCTCCTCCCCAACCTGGAGATGGCACTCGACCCTTTCCTGCGTGGACTTGGACTTGGAGGTGCTGATTCTCATCCCAGTCGCTTCACACTCAAGGACCCTGCCGAGAGTATAGACCTGGTCTACCGTTCCACGACCAGGACGAAAACCACACTGTTCGTCCTGGATCCGAGTTTCCTCCTCTCCAGTACACATGAATAGACCTTACCGGGAAGGCTGAGGAGTGTGTTTCACGATAGTTGGAACACACCCTCCGGTTCCCCTTCTTAAAGAGAGGAACCACCACCCCGGTCTGCCAATCCAGAGGTACCGCCCCCAATGTTCACGCGATGTTGCAGAGTCTTGTCAACCAAGACAGCCCCACAGTATCCAGAGCCTTAAGGAACTCATCCACCACCGGGGCCTTGCCACAGAGGAGCTTTTTAACTACCTAGGCAACCTAAGCCCCAGAAATAGGAGAGTCCACCACAGATTCCCCAGGCACTGCTTGGCCTGTCGCTATGCCCGCTGCCTCTGGAGTCCCATGAGCCAAAAGGACCCGATAGGCTCTTTCTTCAGCTTGACGGCATCCCTCACTGCTGGTGGCCACCAGCGAGTTCTAGGATTACCGCCACGACAGGCACCAAACACCTTGCGGCCACAGCTCCAATCAGCAGCCTCGACAAGAGAGGCACGGAACATGGTCCACTCAGACTCAATGTCCAGCACCTCCCTCGTGACATGTTCAAAGTTCTTCCTTATGTTTGAACATTGTGTTTGTTATGGACAATCCGTGACGAGCACAAAAGTCCAATAACAAAGCACCACTTGGGTTCAGATCCGGGTGGCCATTTTTCCCAATCACAACTCTCCAGGTTTCACTGTCCTTGCCAACATGAGCATTGAAGTCCCCCAACAGAACAAGGGAATCACCCGAGGGAGCACTCTCCAGTACTCCCTCAAGGGAATCCAAAAAGAGTGGGTACTCTGAGCTGCTGTTTGGTGCGTAAACACAAACAACAGTCAGGACCCGTCACCCAACCCGAAGGCGGAGGGAAGCTACCATCTCGTCTACTGGGTTAAAGTCCAACGTGCAGGCTTTGAGCAACAACAATTGCCACCCCAGCCTCTCATTGCTTGCAACGCCAGAGTGGAAGAGAGTCCAGCCCCTCTTGAGAGAACAGGTTCCAGAGCCCTTGCTGTGCGTCGAAGTGAGTCCAACTATATCTAGCCGGAACTTCTTCACCTGGCGCACCAGCTCAGGCTCTTTCCCTCCCAGCGAGGTGACGTTCCACGTCCCAAGAGCGAGCTTATGTAGCCGATAATCGGACCGCCAAGTGCCCTGCCTTCGGTTGCCGCCCAGTTCACACTGCATCCGACCTCTATGACCTCAATGGGCCCAAGAGTGGTGAGCCCATTGGAGGGTTGACCCACGTTGCCTCTTCGAGCTGAGCCCGGCAGGGCCCCATGGAGACAGGCCCGGCCACCAGTCGCTCGCCATCGTGCCCCACCTCTGCGCCTGGCTCCACAGGGGAGCCACGGTGACCTGCGCCTGGGCGAGAAAAAATCTAGGTCCTCGATTTGTACTTTTCATAAAGGTCTTTGAGCTGCTCTTTGTCTGATCCCTCACCTAGGACCTTTTCTCAGGGGATCCCGAGGCGTTCCCAGGCCAGCCGGGAGACATAGTGTTCCCAATGTGTCCTGGGTCTTCCCGTGGCCTCCAGGATGACAGAGCTTCACCTTCACCAGGGGTGTCAAACTCAAACACAGAGTGGGCCAAAGTTTAAAACTGAACAAAGGCCAAGGTTGAACAAATTAACCTTTTACTAGGGACCCAAACAAGTTTTGCATTGAATATTGAACAAGCAAAGCTTATATAACTTTATAGTGACATGCAAAATGGAGTTTCAAATAATAATAATAATAATTAAAAAATATCAATTGCATATCAAATACAATTTAAATAAAAATTGAATGCCTCTTTTCTATTTGCAGCCTTCTGAGGTAAATATCAACATTAACTTTTTCCACAGGCTAATACATTTGAAAATAAAATAAAAATGAATAAAACAACCATTCAGGACATTAAACTGCTCAGTTTGCAACACACTGATCTAATTTGATGTGCCCAAGCCAGATACCTGGCATCTTTTTTTAGATGCTAGTTCTTTAACGTCGGGGCTCAGGCTTTGAGCTGAGGCAACTTTCATTATCGAACGAAGGTGTTCAACAGTCATATCTCGTACACCCAATTCTAACATCATTCACACCCAGTCACAAGAAATGTGCAGCTTCAGCACGCATACACAAATGAATGCAACGCATACTTCATCAACAGCGATACAGGTTACACTGAGAGTGCCAGTATAAAAAACTTTAACACTGTTAGAAATATACGCCACACTGTGAACCCACACCAAACAAAAATAAAAAACACTTTTCAGGAGAACATCCGCACCGTAACATAACATAAACACAAAAGAACAAATACCCAGAATCTTTTGCAGCACTAACTCTTTCGGGACGCTACAAAATACACCCCCGCTACCACCAAACCCCCCCCCACACACACCTTGTAGCGTCCCGGAAGATTTAGTGCTACAAAGGGTTCCGGGTATTTGTTCTGTTGTGTTTATGTTGTGTTACGGTGCGGATGTTCTCCCGAAATGTGTTTGTCATTCTTGTTTGGTGTGGATTCACAGTGTGGCGTATATTTCTAAAAGTGTTAAAGTTTTTTATTTGGCTACCGTCAGTGTAACCTGTATCGCTGTTGATGAAGTATGCGTTGCATTCAATTGTGTGTGGGTGCAGAAGCTGCACTGACATGAAACTGGGCCGGCACTCGTTTGACTAGGTCCAGCTTTAGTGTTAATTTGATATTGCCTCAAGGGCCAAGTCAAATTACACGTTGGGCCAAATTTGGCCCACGGGCCAGAGTTCGACACCCATGACCTTCACTGTAAAAAATTACTGTAAAAATTTAAAATAAAATTACAGTTATATACTCCATCCATCCATCCATTTTATACCGCTTATTCCCTTCGGGGTCGCGGGGGGCCCTGGAGCCTATCTCAGCTACAATCAGGCGGAAGGCGGGGTACACCCTGGACAAGTAGCCACCTCATCGCAGGGCCAACACAGATAGACAGACAACATTCACACTCACATTCACACACTAGGGCCAATTTAGTGTTGCCAATCAACCTATCATGTTCTTCTTAAATGCAGTTAAGTACTGTAAATTTTGTTGCATTTTTCAAAAAATATCGACCAGCAGTAAGTTACTGTAAAACCTACAGTGTAATTCAGTATTTTTCAGACTTGTTTCTTGGGTCCGCCCACAATTCGTCCAACCGAGCTTCATTTCACCTGGCCGACCCTGCTAAATCCATCCTACTGCATCGTGTGTTTTTGATAACAAGGTAAGAGTCACTTGTACCTTGATGTGTCATTTTCTGTTTGAATTACTTTATATATATATTTATAAAGTCCGAAATGACATAGCGTCACAGTCAGCATTACAGACACTATCGTTGACCACGCGCATGTACCGCCGCATGCTAGCTAGCTAAGTTTTCTTCTTTTTTGTCATAGTCATCATAAAAGATGATAACTTGCAACATATGTGCTACGACTTGCAGCAATGTATTTGCGTATGTTAGACACATGCGAAGTCATAGTTGTATGCCTAATGCATCGTTTTAGTGTGCTTTCCCTAAATGCACAAGAGTTTTTTCCAACTTCTCAGCCTTCAAAACTCACAGCCGTCGTCATAAATATGGCAAGAGTAGGACTGATATGTATAGCGCAGAAGGTTTACCTTGTAATATTGTCTCATGTAGCGCGAAGTGCGATGATATACGGGCCTTTCTCCTGCATTTGAAAAGTCATATTACCGAAGGTAGGACAGTTACGTGCCCCTTCAGTCAATGTGAAAAAAGATTTACAGTTAAGTCTACTTTCACATCGCACGTGTCAAGGAAGCACTACGGCTACACTGAACGAAGTTTGACTTGCTCAACAGCAAATCCAAGCAGCTCTTGTGTTATTAACACTGATGATGACTATTGTGATATGTAACTTGAGAATTCAGGATATTCCTGTTATGAAGACATAGAGGTCTACTTGCATTAAAAAAATGTTCACAGCACTGAAAAAAGGTTGAGAACCACTGCCTTAGGACAGTGGTTCTCAACCTTTTTTCAGTTATGTACCCCTGTGAACATTTTTTAAATTCAAGTACCCCCTAATCAGAGCAAAGCATTTTTGGTTGAAAAAAAGAGATAAAGAAGTAAAATACAGCACTATGTCATCAGTTTCTGATTTATTAAATTGTATAACAGTGCAAAATATTGCTCACTTGTTGTGGTCTTTCTTGAACTATTTGGAAAAAAAGATATAAAAATAACTAAAAACTTGTTGAAAAATAAACAATTGATTCAATTATATTTAAAGATTTTTACACATAGAAGTAATCAACTTAAAGTGCCCTCTTTGGGGATTGCAATAGAGATCCATCTGGATTCATGAACTTCATTCTCAACATTTCTTCACAAAAAAAGAAATCTTTAACATCAATATTTATGGAACATGTCCACTACGCTTTAACCAAGCCTCCATTGTTTTCTACATGGATAGTAGATTGACAGTTGGTGCCGTGTGGCACCGCCAGGTAGGGTCAAACCATCATGGCATGGGGGAAACTCTGGCTTTATGGTAATGAATGGAATAGCCTACTTGATTAGTTGTTCAGTTTATGAACTTACATTCATATTTTGTCGAAGTATTATTCAATAAATATATTTATAAAGGATTTTTGAATTGTTGCTATTTTTAGAATATTTAAAAAAAATCTCACGTACCCCTTGGCATACCTTCAAGTACCCCCAGGAGTACGCGTACCCCCATTTGAGAACCACTGCCTTAGGAGACTAGATGTAAACAGAGTAAAGAGAGAGCGAGTGAGGTGGCCATTCCAAATACTTTTAAAATGCTACCCATATTGGATACTGTTTAGGAACATAAACTGCATTTCTTGACTGTACCAGTTGCTGGTGACAAAGTCACAATAAAACGTTGGATGATCAGCATGGAAGGTGATGTCATCTGCAAAGGCGTCCAATTTAGCTTAATCTCAGGGCTTGCTGCCCTTCTTGCCACCTACTATGTGTTCAACTTGGAATACCAAGAGGAAGGTCCTCGGACATTGGAATTTGTTCAAAGGTAAATCCTCTTGATACTGTTAAAATACTGTTAGGATATTTTATTTTATATTTCTCACCTCTGTTCAGGAATTTGACTTGTCATTTCCCCAATTTTGTGCCTTAAATCAATGACTCTTCCGTTCCTTTCTTATTAGGGACCGAAGCACCAGTTTGACTCTAGGATACAGAGAAGGTAGGTAATGTGCAGGTAAAGATATGTTGACTGGGTCAAAGAAGGAAGCACCTGTTTGACCCCAGGATGCAGAAAAAGTAGGTAATTTGCAGGTAAAGATATGTTGACTGGATGATGGCAGGAAGCACCAGCTTGACCCGAGAATGCAGAGCAAGTAGGTAATGTGCGGGTGAAGATATGTTGAATGGGTAAAGGCAGGAAGCACCACTGTGACCCCACCATGCAGGGAAGGTAGGCTATGTTGAATGGGTGAAAGAAGGAAGCGCAGGTGTGGTCGAGGCCATGCAGACAAGGTAGGTATGTGCAGGTGAAGATATGTTGTATGGTGAAAGAAAGAAGCACCAGTGTGACCCAAGGATAGAGGGAAGGTAGGTAATGTGCAGGTAAAGATATGTTGAATGGGTGAAGGCAGGAAACACCAGCTAGACGCCAGGATACAGAGAAGGTAGGTAATGTGCAGGTAAAGATATGTTGAATGAGTAAAGGCAGGAAACACCAGCTTGACTCCAGGATACAGAGAAGGTAGGTAATGTGCAGGTAAAGATATGTTGAATGGGTAAAGGTAGAAAGCACCAGCGTGACCACACTATGCAGAGAAGGTAGGTAATGTGCAGGTAAAGATATGTTGAATGGGTAAAGGCAAGAAGCACCAGTGTGACCCCAGGATGCAGAGAAGATAGGTAATGAGCAGGTAACGATATGTTAAATGGGTGAAAGCAGGAAACATCAGCGTAAATACACGGTCCCGTAGATGGAGAGAAAACATAAATAGAGAGAGGGATTGGGGAGGCTTTAGCATTGTCTTCCTCTCTGAATTTGTCTTAATGGGTTTTAGAGCATTCACTCATCTACAGCTGTGGTTATGGTATAGGCTCACATATATCCTAAAATTGATATTAATATTTGTGCAGTGCATATTCCTAAATAACAATGTGAGGGGGGTTCTGTATCGACTGCAAGTAATCTTCAATCACAACAGAATATCTAATATGCTTTCTCTCTTTTTTAGGCGATTCATTGGCGTTAACCCTGAGAGGGGAACAAAGGCTAGCCAGGGAAAGGTGGTGTCCAAGAAGACCGGGAAGCTGGTCCAGAAAAAGGCAGCAACTGTAAATCCTCACGTAGCCACCCTTATAAAACATCTCACAGACTTTGAGTGGGGCGTTATGTAGCCGACAACTAAACACTGGACTCGTGTTCAGTGTTTTGTCTCCAGTTAGAAATTAAGTGGACATGTTATAAATGTTAAAATGCTTTACTGAAAATAAGAAGAATGCACTAAATGTACATTGAATGTATTTGATGCACTTTAAAATAATTGGTTAATAAAAACATAATCTTGCAAGGCCATTTCTCCAGTCATTTTTATGCCAGCAGATTGCAGGGGTTTTGATTTTGAAAAATTAAAAGTTCAACTCATTAACTTCTAGTGGCATTATACTGTAAAGCTCAGTCTAAAGTGCTTACAATTATTTTACTGTAATTAACTGTTAATGGATATTACAGTAGATACACTAAAATAACAGTGTAATGCCGCTAAACAGATGACAGTATTATGCTGTGAAGCGTATATTTGATACAGCACAGTACTGTGATACTTTTTAAAGTAATAAACTGTAGTGATAAATCACAGTATGTGTGCTGTAGAAAAACAGTTTTATACTGGAACCATTAGCTGCCAGTAGGTTACTGTAATTAAACGGTGAAAATTCTTACAGTAAGGGAGAGACCCGCCACCCAGCGGAGAAAACTCATTTCGGCCACTTGTACCCGTGATCTTGTCTTTTCGGTCATAACCCAAAGCTCATGACCATAGGTGAGGATGGGAACGTAGATTGACCGGTAAATTGAGAGCTTTTCCTTCTGGCGCAGCTCCTTCTTACCACAACGAATCGATATAGCGTCCTCATTACTGAAGACGTCGCACCGATCAGCCTGTGCATCTCACGATCCACTCTTCCCTCACTCATGAACCAGGTACTTGAACTCATCCACTTGGGGCAAGATCTCCTGCCCAACCTCGAGATGGCACTCCACCCTTTCCCGGGCGAGAACCTTGGACGTGGAGGTGCTGATTCTCATCCCAGTCGCTTCACACTCGGCTGCGAACCAATCCAATGAGAGCTGAAGATCCTGGCCAGTTAAAGCCATAAAGACCACATCATCTGCAAAAAGGAGAGACCTAATCCTGCAGCCACCAAACCGGATCCCCTCAACGCCATGACTGCGCCTAGAAATTCTGTCCTTAAAATGTATGAACACATTTGGTGACAAAGGGCAGCCAACACGAGGGTTGGACTCCGGTCCAACCCTCACTGGAAAGGGATCCGACTTACTGCTGGCAATGCGGACCAAGCTCTGACACTGATCATACAGGGAGCGACCCGCCACAATCAGACATGCCGATACCCCATACTCTCTGAGCACTCCCCACAGGACTTCCCGGGGTGGCCACGGTCGAATGTCTTCTCCAAGTCCACAAAGCACATGTAGACTGGTTGGACAAACTCCCATGCACACTCAAGGACCCTGCCGAGAGTATAGAGCTGGTCTACCGTTCCACGACCAGGACGAAAACCACACTGTTCGTCCTGGATCCGAGGTTCCTCCTCTCCAGT
The DNA here is from genome assembly GCF_033978785.1 of Entelurus aequoreus. Classification (NCBI taxonomy): domain Eukaryota; kingdom Metazoa; phylum Chordata; class Actinopteri; order Syngnathiformes; family Syngnathidae; genus Entelurus; species Entelurus aequoreus. The sequence continues at coordinate 52,495,905 of NC_084731.1, forward strand.
ACACATGAATAGACCTTACCGGGAAGGCTGAGGAGTGTGATCTACGATAGTTGGAACACACCCTCCGGTTCCCCTTCTTAAAGAGAGGAACCACCACCCCGGTCTGCCAATCCAGAGGTACCGCCCCTGATGTCCACGCGATGTTGCAGAGTCTTGTCAACTAAAACATCCCCACAGAATCCAGAGCCTTAAGGAGCTCATCCACCCCCGGGGCCTTGCCACCGAGGAGCTTTTTAACTACCTTGGCAACCTCAGCCCCAGAAATAGGAGAGCCCACCACAGATTCCCCAGGCACTGCTTGGCCTGTCGGTATGCCCGCTGCCTCTGGAGTCCCATGAGCCAAAAGGACCAGATAAGCTCTTTCTTCAGCTTGACGGCATCCCACCAGCGGGTTCTAGGATTACCGCCACGACAGGCACCAAACACCTTGCGGCCACAGCTCCAATCAGCTGGCTTGACAAGAGAGGCACGGAACATGATCCATTCAGACTCAATGTCCAGCACCTCCTTTGTGACATGTTCAAAGTTCCTCCGGAGGTAGAAAAAGAAACTCTCTCTGACAGGAGACTCTGCTAGGCATTCCCAAAAGACTCTCACAATGCGTTTGGGCCTGCCAGGTCTGTCCGGGATCCTACCCCACCATCGGAGCCAGCTCACCAGGTGGTGATCGGTAGAAAGCTCGCCCCTCTCTTCACCCGAGTGTCCAAAACATGAGGCCGCAAATCCCATGACACAACTACAAAGTCAATAATGGAACTGTGGCCGAGGGTGTCCTGGTGTCAAGTGCACATATGGACACCCTTATGTTTGAACATTGTGTTTGTTATGGACAATCCGTGACGAGCACAAAAGTCCAATAACAAAGCACCACTTGGGTTCAGATCCGGGTGGCCATTTTTCCCAATCACGACTCTCCAGGTTTCAAAGTCGTTGCCAACATGAGCGTTGAAGACCTCCAGCAGAACAAAGAAATCACCCGAGGGAGCACTCTCAAGGGAATCCAAAAAGAGTGGGTACTCTGAGCTGCTGTTTGGTGCGTAAACACCAACAACAGTCAGGACCCGTCACCCAACCCGAAAGCGGAGGGAAGCTACCATCTCGTCTTCTGGGTTAAGTCCAACGTGCAGGCTTTGAGCTGGGGGGCAACAAGAATTGCCAACCCAGCCTCTCATTACTTGCAACGCCAGAGTGGAAGAGAGTCCAACCCCTCTTGAGAGAACAGGTTCCAGAGCCCTTGCTGTGCGTCGAAGTGAGTCCAGCTTTATCTAGCCGGGAACTTCTCCACCTCGCGAGGTGACGTTCCACGTCCCAAGAGCGAGCTTATGTAGCCGATAATCGGACCGCCAAGTGCCCTGCCTTCGGCTTCCGCCCAGCTAACACTGCACCCGACCTCTATGACCCAGCCCATGAGTGGTGAGCCTATTGCAGGGGGGACCCACGTTGCCTCTTCGAGCTGGGCCCCATGGGCACCAGTCGCTCGCCATCGTGCCCCACCTCTGGGCCTGGCTCCACAGGGGAGCCACGGTGACCCGCGTCCGGGCGAGAAAATATCTAGGTCCTCGATTTGTACTTTTCATAAAGGTCTTTGAGCTGCTCTTTGTCTGATTCCTCACCTAGGACCTGTTTGTCTTGGGGGACCCTACCAGGGGGCATAGAAGCCCCCGGACAACATAGCTCCTAGGATCAGTGGGACACGCAAACCACAAAGGTGGCGGCTCAGAAAGCAGGTTATATAAACATAACTCCAAAACCAAACATGCAAGATGTCTAAACATGCCTGTAATATTGTATCAATGTGAGTTTTACTAGAATCGGTTGTTTTTTTAAGGCTTGCAAACACAAAAATTTTTTTTTACTCAATATGACAGTAAGTTCTTAAAATGCTGAGATAATGTGAAAAAAGCAATACAAATGTATTCCAACATGATTCCTAAACCAAACATGCAAAATGTCTAAAAATGCCTGTAATATTGAATCCATGTGAGTTTTACTAGAATCATTTGTTTTTGTAAGGTTTGCAAATACAAAAATTGAGTTTTATGACGGACACAAGTTAGTTTTTTTACTCATTATAACAGTATGGATGTCATACTATATATTAAAGTTATATAAACATAACTCCAAAACCAAACGTGCATTATGTCCAAAATTGCCTGTAATATTGTATAGATGTGAGTTTTACTAGAATCAGGTTTGCAAATACAAAAATTGGGTTTTATGACAGTATACTGTCACACTCAATATGACAGTATAACTGTCATACTAAATCCATCCATTTTCTTCCGCTTATCCGAGGTCGGGTTGCGGTGGCAGCAGCCTAAGCAGAGAGCCCAGACTTCCCTCTCCCCAGCCACTTCGTCCAGCTCTTCTCGGGGGATCCCCAGGCGTTCCCAGGCCATAGTCTTTCCAATGTATCCTAGGTCTTCCCCATGGCCTCCTGCCGTTCGGACCTAGGGAGGCGTTCGGGTGGCATCCTGAGCAGATGCCCGAACCACCTCATCTGGCTCCTCTCAATGTGGAGGAGCAGCGGCTTTACACTGAGTTCCTCCCAGATGACAGAGCTTCTTACCCTATCTCTAAGGGAGAGACCTACCACCCGGCGGAGGAAACTCATTTCGGCCGCTTGTACCCGTGACCTTGTCCTTTCGGTCATAACCCAAAGCTCATGACCATAGGTGAGGATGGGAACGTTGATCGACCGGTAAATTGAAAGCTTTTCCTTCTGGCTCAGCTCCTTCTTCACCACAACGGATCGATATAGCGTCCTCATTACTGAAGACGCAGCACCGATCCGCCTGTAGATCTCACAATCCACTCTATCCTCACTCGTGAATAAGACTCCTAGGTACTTGAACTCCTTCACTTGGGGCAAGATCTCTTTCCCAACCTCGAGATGGCACTCCACCCTTTCCCGGGCGAGAAACCATGGACTCGGACTTGGAGGTGCTGATTCTCATCCCAGTCGCTTCACTGCGAACCGATCCAATGAAAGCTGAAGATCTTGGCCAGTTGAAGCCATCAGAACCACATCATCTGCAAAAAGCAGTGACCTAATCCTGCAGCCACCAAACCAGGCGCAGTCATGGCGTTGAGGGGATCCTCAAAGCCATGACTGCGCCTAGATATTCTGTCCATTAAAGTTATGAACAGAATCGGTGAGAAAGGGCAGCCTTGGCGGAGTCCAACCCTCACTGGAAAGGGGTCCGACATACTGCCGGCAATGCGGACCAAGCTCTGACACTGATCATACAGGGAGACACCCGCCACAATCAGACATGCCGATACTCCATACTCTCTGAGCACTCCCCACAGGATTTCCCGGGGGCCAAGGTCGAATGTCTTCTCCAAGTCCACAAAACTTATGTAGAGTGGTTGGGCAAACTCCCATGCACACTCAAGGACCCTGCCGAGAGTATAGAGCTGGTCTACCGTTCCACGACCAGGACGAAAACCACACTGTTCATCCTGGATCCGAGGTTCCTCCTCTCCATTACACATGAATAGACCTTACCGGGAAGGCTGAGGAGTGTGATCTACGATAGTTGGAACACACCCTCCGGTTCCCCTTCTTAAAGAGAGGAACCACCACCCCGGTCTGCCAATCCAGAGGTACCGCCCCCGATGTAGACGCAATGTTGCAGAGTCTTGTCAACCAAGACTGCCCCACAGCATCCAGAGCCTTAAGGAACTCCGGACGGAGGAGCTTTTTTAACTACCTTGGCAACCTCAGCCCCAGAAATAGGAGAGCCCACCACAGACTTCCCAGGCACTGTTTCCTCATAGGAAGACGTGTTGGTGGGACTGAGGAGGTCTCGCTTGGCCTGTCGGTATGCCCACTGCCTCTGGAGTCCCATGAGCCAAAAGGACCCGGTGGCTCTTTCTTCAGCTTGACAGCATCCCTCACTGCTGGTGGATTACCGCCATGACAGGCACCAAACACCTTGCGGCCACAGCTTCAATCAGCTGGCTCAACAAGAGAGGAACGGAACATGGTCCACTCAGACTCAATGTCCAGCACCTCCCTCGTGACATGTTCAAAGTTCTTCCGGACATGTTCAAAGTTCTTCAGGAGACTCTGCTAGGTGTTCCCAGCAGACCCTTACAATGCGTTTGGGCCTGCCAGGTCTGACCGGCATCCTCCCCTACCATCGGAGCCAGCTCACCACCAGGTGGTGGTTGGTATAAAGCTCTGCCCCTCTCTTCACCGAGTGTCCAAAACATGAGGCCGCAAATCCCATGACACAACTACAAAGTCAATCATGCGGCCGAGGGTGTCCTTGTGCCAAGTGCACATATGGACACCCTTATGTTTGAACATTGTGTTTGTTATGGACAATCCGTGACAAGCACAAAAGTCCAATAACAAAGCACCACTTGGGTTCAGATCCGGGTGGCCATTTTTCCCAATCACGACTCTCCAGGTTTCACTGTCGTTGCCAACATAGCGTTGAAGTCCACCAGCAGAACAAGGGAATCACCCGAGGGAGCACTCTCCAGTACTCCCTCAAGGGAATCCAAAAATAGCTGGTACTCTGAGCTGCTGTTTGGTGTGTAAACACAAACAACAGTCAGGACCCGTCACCCAACCCGAAGGCTGAAGGAAGCTACCATCTCGTCTATTGGGTTTAAAGTCCAACGTGCAGGCTTTGAGCCAGGGGGCAACAAGAATTGCCACCCCAGCCTCTCATTAGTTGCAACGCCAGTGTGGAATCTCTTCCACTCTGGCGTTGCAACTAATGAAAGTTCAGCTCAGTCCAGCCCCTCTGAGAGAACAGGTTCCAGAGCCCTTGCTGTGAGTCCAACTATATCTAGCCGGGAACGTCTCCACCTCAAGCACCAGCTCAGGCTCCTTCCCTCCCAGCGAGGTGACGTTCCATGTCCCAAGAGCGAGCTTATGTAGCCGATAATCGGACCACCAAGTGCCCTGCCTTCGGCTGCCGCCCAGCTCACACTGCACCCTCTATGACCCAGCCCATGAGTGGTGAGCCCTGGAGGGGGGATCCATGTTGCCTCTTCGAGCTGAGCACGGCTGGGCCCCATGGGGACAGGCCCGTCAATCGCCATCGTGCCACACCTCTGGGCCTGGCTCCACAGGGGAGCCACGGTGACCTGCGTCCGGGCGAGAAAAAAATCTAGGTCCTCAATTGTACTTTTAATAAAGGTCTTTGAGCTGCTCTTTGTCTGATCCCTCACCTAGGACCTGTTTGTCTTGGGAGACCATAGAAGCCCCCGGACAACATAGTTCCTGGATCAGTGGGACACGCAAACCACAAAGGTGGCGGCTCAGAAAGCAGGTTATATAAATATAACTCCAAAACCAAACATGCAATATGTCTAAACATGCCTGTAATATTGTATCAATGTGAGTTTTCCTAGAATCGGTTGTTTTTGTAAGGTTTGCAAATACAAAAAATAGGTTTTACTCACAATGACAAAATCACACTCAATATGACAGTTATTTAAACATAACTCATAAACCACACAAAAAAATGGCTAATAATGCCTGAAATAATGAATCATTGGGAGTTTTACTGAGTTTTACATTTTGCAAACACAAAAAGTAGTTTTTTACTTGACTGTAATGTTCTTAGAACCCTGAGATAATGGGGAAAAAGCAATAAAAATGTATTTAAACCTAACTCCTAAACAACAAATGCAAAATGGCTAATAATGCATGTAACGTTGTTAGTTTAAAAAAATGATCTTTTGTAAAGATATCAAAGACACAAGCTAGTTTTTTTTATTCAATATGACAGTATAACAGTCATACTAAATATGAAAGTTATATAATCATAACTCCGAAACCAAACATGTGTCATGTCTAAAAATGCCTGTAATAATGTATTAATGTGAGTTTGTAAGGTTTGCAAAAACAAAAAGTAGTTTTTTCCTCAATATGAAAGTAAGGATTTTAGAATCCTGAGATAATGCGAAAAAAGCAATAAAAATGTATTTAAACATAATTCCTAAACAACCCATGCAAAATGGGTAATAATGCCTGGAGACATGTATCTTTGTTAGTTTTACTAGAAAAATGATCTTTTGTAAAGTTTGCAAAGACACAAGCTAGTTTTTTTTATTCAATATGACAGTATAACAGTCATACTAAATATAAAAGTTATATAAACATAACTCCAAAACCAAACATGTGTCATGTCTAAAAATGTCTGTAATAATGTATTTATGTGAGTTTGTAAGGTTTGCAAAAACAAAAAGTAGTTTTTTACTCAATATGAAAGTAATGATCTTAAAATCCTGAGATAATGCGAAAAAAGCAATAAAAATGTATTTAAACATAACTCCTAAAAAACCCAGGCAAAATGGGTAATAATGCCTGGAGACATGTATCTTTGTTAGTTTTACTAGGAAATGTATATTTTGTAAAGTTTGCAAAGACACAAGCTAGTTGTTTTTATTCAATAAGACAGTATAACAGTCATACTACATATGAAAGTTATATAAACATAACTCCAGAACCAAACGTGTGTCATGTCTAAAATTGCCTATAATAATGTATTTATGTGAGTTTGTAAGGTTTGCAAAAACAAAAAGTAGTTTTTTCCTCAATATGAAAGTAATGATCTTAGAATCCTGAGATAATGCGAAAAAAGCAATAAAAATGTATTTAAACATATTTCCTAAACACCCTATGCAAAATGGGTAATAATGCCTGGAGACATGTATCTTTGTTAGTTTTACTAGAAAAATGATCTTTTGTAAAGTTTGCAAAGACACAAGCTAGTTTTTTTTATTCAATATGACAGTATAACAGTCATACTAAATATAAAAGTTATATAAACATAACTCCAAAACCAAACATGTGTCATGTCTAAAAATGTCTGTAATAATGTATTTATGTGAGTTTGTAAGGTTTGCAAAAACAAAAAGTAGTTTTTTCCTCAATATGAAAGTAATGATCTTAGAATCCTGAGATAATGCGAAAAAAGCAATAAAAATGTATTTAAACATAATTCCTAAACAACCCATGCAAAATGGGTAATAATGCCTGGAGACATGTATCTTTGTTAGTTTTACTAGAAAAATGATCTTTTGTAAAGTTTGCAAAGACATAAGGTAGTTTTTTTTATTCAATATGACAGTATAACAGTCATACTAAATATAAAAGTTACATAAACATAACTCCAAAACCAAACATGTGTCATGTCTAAAAATGTCTGTAATAATGTATTTATGTGAGTTTGTAAGGTTTGCAAAAACAAAAAGTAGTTTTTTCCTCAATATGAAAGTAATGATCTTAGAATCCTGAGATAATGCGAAAAAAGCAATAAAAATGTATTTAAACATATTTCCTAAACACCCCATGCAAAATGGGTAATAATGCCTGGAGACATGTATCTTTGTTAGCTTTACTAGAAAAATGATCTTTTGTAAAGTTTGCAAAGACACAAGTTAGTTTTTTTTTATTCAATATGACAGTATAACAGTCATACTAAATATAAAAGTTATATAAACATAACTCCAAAACCAAACATGTGTCATGTCTAAAAATGTCTGTAATAATGTATTTATGTGAGTTTGTAAGGTTTAAAAAAAAAAAAAGTAGTTTTTTCCTCAATATGAAAGTAATGATCTTAGAATCCTGAGATAATGCGAAAAAAGCAATAAAAATGTATTTAAACATAATTCCTAAACAACCCATGCAAAATGGGTAATAATGGCTGGAGACATGTATCTTTGTTAGTTTTACTAGAAAAATGATCTTTTGTAAAGTTTGCAAAGACATAAGCTAGTTTTTTTTATTCAATATGACAGTATAACAGTCATACTAAATATAAAAGTTATATAAACATAACTCCAAAACCAAACATGTGTCATGTCTAAAAATGTCTGTAATAATGTATTTATGTGAGTTTGTAAGGTTTGCAAAAACAAAAATTAGTTTTTTCCTTAATATGAAAGTAATGATCTTAGAATCCTGAGATAATGCGAAAAAAGCAATAAAAATGTATTTAAACATATTTCCTAAACACCCCATGCAAAATGGGTAATAATGCCTGAAGACATGTATCTTTGTTAGTTTTACTAGAAAAATGATATTTTGTAAAGTTTGCAAAGACACAAGCTATTTTTTTTTATTCAATATGACAGTATAACAGTCATACTAAATATAAAAGTTATATAAACATAACTCCAAAACCAAACATGTGTCATGTCTAAAAATGTCTGTAATAATGTATCTATGTGAGTTTGTAAGGTTTGCAAAAACAAAAATTAGTTTTTTCCTTAATCTGAAAGTAATGATCTTAGAATCCTGAGATAATGCGAAAAAAGCAATAAAAATGTATTTAAACATATTTCCTAAACACCCCATGCAAAATGGGTAATAATGCCTGGAGACATGTATCTTTGTTAGTTTTACTAGAAAAATGATATTTTGTAAAGTTTGCAAAGACACAAGCTATTTTTTTTATTCAATATGACAGTATAACAGTCATACTAAATATAAAAGTTATATAAACATAACTCCAGAACCAAACATGTGTCATGTCTAAAAATGTCTGTAATAATGTATCTATGTGAGTTTGTAAGGTTTGCAAAAACAAAAAGTAGTTTTTTCCTCAATATGAAAGTAATGATCTTAAAACCTGAGATAATGCGAAAAAAGCAATAAAAATGTATTTAAACATAATTCCTAAACAACCCATGCAAAATGGGTAATAATGCCTGGAGACATGTATCTTTGTTAGTTTTACTAGAAAAATGATCTTTTGTAAAGTTTGCAAAGACACAAGCTAGTTTTTTTTTATTCAATATGACAGTATAACAGTCATACTAAATATAAAAGTTATATAAACATAACTCCAAAACCAAACATGTGTCATGTCTAAAAATGTCTGTAATAATGTATTTATGTGAGTTTGTAAGGTTTGCAAAAACAAAAAGTAGTTTTTTACTCAATATGAAAGTAATGATCTTAGAATCCTGAGATAATGCTAAAAAAGCAATAAAAATGTATTTAAACATATTTCCTAAACAACCCTTGCAAAATGGGTAATATTGCCTGGAGACATGTATCTTTGTTAGTTTTACTAGAAAAATGATATTTTGTAAAGTTTGCAAAGACACAAGCTAGTTTTTTTTATTCAATATGACAGTATAACAGTCATACTAAATATAAAAGTTATATAAACATAACTCCAAAACCAAACATGTGTCATGTCTAAAAATGTCTGTAATAATGTATTTATGTGAGTTTGTAAGGTTTGCAAAAACAAAAAGTAGTTTTTTCCTCAATATGAAAGTAATGATCTTAGAATCCTGAGATAATGCGAAAAAAGCAATACAAATGTATTCAAACACAACTTTTAAACCAAACATGTAAATTGTCTAAAAATGCCTGTAATATTGAATCTATGTACGTTTTACTAGAATCAATTGTTTTTGTAAGGTTTGCAAATACAAAAATTAGGTTTTACACATAATGACATTATAACTTTAACACTCAATATGAAAGTTATTTAATTATAACTCCTAAATACACATGAAACATGTCTAATAGCGTGAAAAAAATTATTTTTGTGAGTGTTGCTAGAAACATTTTCTTTTGTAAGGTTTGCAAAGACACAAGTTAGTTTTTTTAACTCACTATGACAGTATGACGCCACACTCAATATGACAGTTACATAACTCCTAAACTACACCTGAAAAATGGCTAATAATGCCTGAAATAATGCATCTTTGGGAGTTTTACTGGAAACATATGCTTTTTTTAAGGCTTGCAAACACAAAAATTATTTTATTACTCAATATGACAGTAATGTTCTAAAAATCCTGAGATAATGTGAAAAAAGCAATACAAATGTATTACAACATAATTCCTAAACCAAACATGCAAAATGTCTGAAAATGCCTGTAATATTGAATCCATGTGAGTTTTATTTGAATCAGTTGTATGGTTTGCTAATACAAAAATTGGGTTTTATGACAAACACAAGTTAGTTTTTTTACTCAATATAACAGTTTAGCTGTCATACTATATATGAAAGTTATATAAACATAACTCCAAAACCAAAACCAAACATGCATTATGTCCAAAACTGCCTGTAATATTGTATATATGTGAGTTTTACCAGAATCAGGGTTGCAAATACAAAAATTGGGTTTTATGACAGTATACTGTCACACTCAATATGACAGTTATTTAAACATAACTCAAACAACTCATGCAAAATAGTTAATAATAACTGGAGCATGTATCTAAGTTAGTTTTACTAGAAAAATGGTATTTTGTAAGGTTTGCAAAGACACAAGTTAGTTGTTTTTTTTATTCAATATGACGGTATAACTGTCATACTAAATATGAAAGTTAGATAAACATTACTCTAAAACCAAACATGCATTGTGTCTAAAAATGCCTGTAATATTGTATCTGTGTGAGTTTAACTAGATTTAGTTGTTTTTGTAAGGTTTGCAAATACAAAATAAGGGTTTTACTCACTATGACAGTTTACTGTCACACTCAATCTGACAGTTATTTATTTAAACATAACTCCTAAACCACACATGCAAAATGGCTAATAATGCCTGGAGATATGTATCTTTGTGAGTTTTACTAGCAACATTATATTGTGTAAGGTTTAGTTAGTTTTTGTACTCAATCTGACAGTATAACTGTCATTCTAAATCGATCCATTTTCTTCCGCTTATCCGAGGTCGGGTTGCGGGGGCAGCAGCCTGAGCAGAAAATCCCAGATTTCCCTCTCCCCAGCCACTTCGTCCAGCTCTTCTCGGGGTATTCCGAGGCGTTCCCAGGCCAGCCGGGGACATAGCCTTTCCAATGTGTCCTAGGTCTTCCCCGTGGCCTCCTGCCACACCTCCCTAGAGGCGTTCGGGGGGCATCCTGAGCAGATGCCCGAACCACCTCATGCCTCCTCTCAATGTGGAGGAGCAGCGGCTTTACTTTGAGTTCCTCCCGGATGACAGAGCTTCTCACCCTGTCTCTAAGGGAGAGACCCACCACCCGGCAGAGGAAACGCATTTCGGCCGCTTGTCCTTTCGGTCATAACCCAAAGCTGGGAACGTAGATCGACGGTAAATTGAGAGCTTTTCCTTCTGGCTCAGCTCCTTCTTCACCACAACGGATCGATATAGCGTCCTCAATACTGAAGACGCCGCACCAATCCGCCTGTGGATCTCTCGATCCACTCTATCCTCACTCGTGAACAAGACTCCTAGGTACTTGAACTCCTCCACTTGGGGCAAGATCTCCTCCCCAACCTGGAAATGGCACTCGACCCTTTCCTGCGCGAGAACCATGGACTTGGACTTGGAGGTGCTGATTCTCATCCCAGTCGCTTCACACTCAAGGACCCTGCCGAGAGTATAGACCTGGTCTACCGTTCCACGACCAGGACGAAAACCACACTGTTCGTCCTGGATCCGAGTTTCCTCCTCTCCAGTACACATGAATAGACCTTACCGGGAAGGCTGAGGAGTGTGTTTCACGATAGTTGGAACACACCCTCCGGTTCCCCTTCTTAAAGAGAGGAACCACCACCCCGGTCTGCCAATCCAGAGGTACCGCCCCCAATGTTCACGCGATGTTGCAGAGTCTTGTCAACCAAGACAGCCCCACAGTATCCAGAGCCTTAAGGAACTCATCCACCACCGGGGCCTTGCCACAGAGGAGCTTTTTAACTACCTAGGCAACCTAAGCCCCAGAAATAGGAGAGTCCACCACAGATTCCCCAGGCACTGCTTGGCCTGTCGCTATGCCCGCTGCCTCTGGAGTCCCATGAGCCAAAAGGACCCGATAGGCTCTTTCTTCAGCTTGACGGCATCCCTCACTGCTGGTGGCCACCAGCGAGTTCTAGGATTACCGCCACGACAGGCACCAAACACCTTGCGGCCACAGCTCCAATCAGCAGCCTCGACAAGAGAGGCACGGAACATGGTCCACTCAGACTCAATGTCCAGCACCTCCCTCGTGACATGTTCAAAGTTCTTCCTTATGTTTGAACATTGTGTTTGTTATGGACAATCCGTGACGAGCACAAAAGTCCAATAACAAAGCACCACTTGGGTTCAGATCCGGGTGGCCATTTTTCCCAATCACGACTCTCCAGGTTTCACTGTCCTTGCCAACATGAGCATTGAAGTCCCCCAACAGAACAAGGGAATCACCCGAGGGAGCACTCTCCAGTACTCCCTCAAGGGAATCCAAAAAGAGTGGGTACTCTGAGCTGCTGTTTGGTGCGTAAACACAAACAACAGTCAGGACCCGTCACCCAACCCGAAGGCGGAGGGAAGCTACCATCTCGTCTACTGGGTTAAAGTCCAACGTGCAGGCTTTGAGCAACAACAATTGCCACCCCAGCCTCTCATTGCTTGCAACGCCAGAGTGGAAGAGAGTCCAGCCCCTCTTGAGAGAACAGGTTCCAGAGCCCTTGCTGTGCGTCGAAGTGAGTCCAACTATATCTAGCCGGAACTTCTTCACCTGGCGCACCAGCTCAGGCTCTTTCCCTCCCAGCGAGGTGACGTTCCACGTCCCAAGAGCGAGCTTATGTAGCCGATAATCGGACCGCCAAGTGCCCTGCCTTCGGCTGCCGCCCAGTTCACACTGCATCCGACCTCTATGACCTCAATGGGCCCATGAGTGGTGAGCCCATTGGAGGGTTGACCCACGTTGCCTCTTCGAGCTGAGCCCGGCAGGGCCCCATGGAGACAGGCCCGGCCACCAGTCGCTCGCCATCGTGCCCCACCTCTGCGCCTGGCTCCACAGGGGAGCCACGGTGACCTGCGCCTGGGCGAGAAAAAATCTAGGTCCTCGATTTGTACTTTTCATAAAGGTCTTTGAGCTGCTCTTTGTCTGATCCCTCACCTAGGACCTTTTCTCAGGGGATCCCGAGGCGTTCCCAGGCCTGCCGGGAGACATAGTGTTCCCAATGTGTCCTGGGTCTTCCCCGTGGCCTCCAGGATGACAGAGCTTCACCTTCACCAGGGGTGTCAAACTCAAATACAGAGTGGGCCAAAGTTTAAAACTGAACAAAGCCGCGGGCCAAGGTTGAACAAATTAACCTTTTAATAGGGACCCAAACAAGTTTTGCATTGAATATTGAACAAGCAAGGCTTATATAACTTTATAGTGACATGCAAAATGGAGTTTCAAATAATAATAATAATAATTAAAAAATATCAATTGCATATCAAATATAATTTAATTAAAAATTGAATGCCTCTTTTCTATTTGCAGCCTTCTGAGGTAAATATCAACATTAACTTTTTCCACAGGCTAATAAATTTGAAAATAAAATAACAATGAATAAAACAACCATTCAGGACTTTAAACTGCTCAGTTTGCAACACACTGATCTAATTTGATGTGCCCAAGCCAGATACCTGGCATCTTTTTTTCGATGCTAGTTATTTAATGTCGGGGCTCAGGCTTTGAGCTGAGGCAACTTTCATTATCGGACAAGGTGTTCAACAGTCATATCTCGTACACCCGATTCTAACATCTTTCAGACCCAGTCACAAGATATGTGCAGCTTCAGCACGCATACACAAATGAATGCAGCGCATACTTCATCAACAGCGATACAGGTTACACTGAGGGTGCCAGTATAAAAAACTTTAACACTGTTAGAAATATACGCCACACTGTGAACCCACACCAAACAAAAATAAAAAACACTTTTCGGGAGAACATCCGCACCGTAACACAACATAAACACAAAAGAACAAATACCCAGAATCTTTTGCAGCACTAACTCTTTCGGGACGCTACAAAATACACCCCCGCTACCACACACACACACACACACCTTGTAGCGTCTCGGAAGATTTAGTGCTACAAAGGGTTCTGGGTATTTGTTGTGTTGTGTTTATGTTGTGTTACGGTGCGGATGTTCTCCCGAAATGTGTTTGTCATTCTTGTTTGGTGTGGATTCACAGTGTGGCGTATATTTCTAAAAGTGTTAAAGTTTTTTATTTGGCTACCGTCAGTGTAACCTGTATCGCTGTTGATGAAGTATGCGTTGCATTCAACTGTGTGTGGGTGCAGAAGCTGCACTGACATGAAACTGGGCCGGCACTCGTTTGACTAGCTGAAAAAAAAAAAAAAAAAAAAAAATCGGGAGGAGTGCTGGAGTCACTCCCGGGAGGGTTGGCAAGTATTAAAAGTAGCGGTGAATGTGGTGTTACCGCGGCACTGCCGCAATGTATAATCGACGGTCCAGCTTTAGTGTTAATTTGATATTGCCTCAAGGGCCAAGTCAAATTACACGTTGGGCCAAATTTGGCCCACGGGCCAGAGTTTGACACCCATGACCTTCACTGTAAAAAATTACTGTAAAAATAAAAAAATAAATTACAGTTATATACTCCATCCATCCATCCACTTTCTACCGCTTATTCCCTTCGGGGTCGCTGGAGCCTATCTCAGCTACAATCGGGCGGAAGGCGGGGTACACCCTGGACTAGTCGCCACCTCATCGCAGGGCCAACACAGATAGACAGACAACATTCACACTCACATTCACACACTAGGGCCAATTTAGTGTTGCCAATCAACCTATCATGTTCTTCTTAAATGCAGTTAAGTACTGTAAATTTTGTTGCATTTTTCAAAAAATATCGACCAGCAGTAAGTTACTGTAAAACCTACAGTGTAATTCAGTATTTTTCAGACTTGTTTCTTGCGTCCGCCCACAATTCGTCCAACCGAGCTTCATTTCACCTGGCCGACCCTGCTAAATCCATCCTACTGCATCGTGTGTTTTTGATAACAAGGTAAGAGTCACTTGTACCTTGATGTGTCATTTTCTGTTTGAATTACTTTATATATATATTTATAAAGTCCGAAATGACATAGCGTCACAGTCAGCATCACAGACACTATCGTTGACCACGCGCATGTACCGCCGCATGCTAGCTAGCTAAGTTTTCTTCTTTTTTGTCATAGTCATCATAAAAGATGATAACTTGCAACATATGTGCTACGACTTGCAGCAATGTATTTGCGTATGTTAGACACATGCGAAGTCATAGTTGTATGCCTAATGCATCGTTTAAGTGTGCTTTCCCTAAATGCACAAGAGTTTTTTCCAACTTCTTAGCCTTCAAAACTCACAGCCGTCGTCATAAATATGGCAAGAGTAGGACTGATATGTATAGCGCAGAAGGTTTACCTTGTAATATTGTCTCATGTAGCGCGAAGTGCGCTGATATACGGGCCTTTCTCCTGCATTTGAAAAGTCATATTACCGAAGGTAGGACAGTTACGTGCCCCTTCAGTCAATGTGAAAAAAGATTTACAGTTAAGTCTACTTTCACATCGCACGTGTCAAGGAAGCACTACGGCTATACTGAACAAAGTTTGACTTGATCAACAGCAAATCCAAGCAGCTCTTGTGTTATTAACACTGATGATGACTATTGTGATATGCAACTTGAGAATTCAGGATATTCCTGTTATGAAGACATGGAGGTCTACTTGCATTAAAAAAATGTTCATAGCACTGAAAAAAGGTTGAGAACCACTGCCTTAGGACAGTGGTTCTCAACCTTTTTTCAGTGATGTACCCCTGTGAACATTTTTTAAATTCAAGTACCCCCTAATCAGAGCAAAGCATTTTTGGTTGAAAAAAAGAGATAAAGAAGTAAAATACAGCACTATGTCATCAGTTTCTGATTTATTGAATTGTATAACAGTGCAAAATATTGCTCATTTGTTGTGGTCTTTCTTGAACTATTTGGAAAAAAAGATATAAAAATAACTAAAAACTTGTTGAAAAATAACCAAGTGATTCAATTATAAATAAACATTTTTACACATAGAAGTAATCAACTTAAAGTGCCCTCTTTGGGGATTGCAATAGCGATCCATCTGGATTCATGAACTTCATTCTCAACATTTCTTCACAAAAAAAGAAATCTTTAACATCAATATTTATGGAACATGTCCACTACGCTTTAACCAAGCCTCCATTGTTTTCTACATGGATAGTTGATTGACAGTTGGTGCCGTGTGGCACCGCCAGGTAGGGTCAAACCATCATGGCATGGGGGAAACTCTGGCTTTATGGTAATGAATGGAATAGCCTACTTGATTAGTTGTTCAGTTTATGAACTTACATTCATATTTTGTCGAAGTATTATTCAATAAATATATTTATGAAGGATTTTTGAATTGTTGCTATTTTTAGAATATTTAAAAAAAATCTCACGTACCCCTTGGCATACCTTCAAGTACCCCCAGGAGTACGCGTACCCCCATTTGAGAACCACTGCCTTAGGAGACTAGATGTAAACAGAGTAAAGAGAGAGCGAGTGAGGTGGCCATTCCAAATACTTTTAAAATGCTACCCATATTGGATACTGTTTAGGAACATAAACTGCATTTCTTGACTGTACCAGTTGCTGGATGATCAGCATGGAAGGTGATGTCATCTGCAAAGGCGTCCAACCTAGCTTAATCTCAGGGCTTGCTGCCCTTCTTGCCACCTACTTTGTGTTCAACTTGGAATACCAAGAGGAAGGTCCTCGGACATTGGAATTTGTTCAAAGGTAAATCCTCTTGATACTGTTAAAATACTGTTAGGATATTTTATTTTATATTTCTCACCTCTGTTCAGGAATTTGACTTGTCATTTCCCCAATTTTGTGCCTTAAATCAATGACTCTTCTGTTCCTTTGTGGACCTTCTTATTAGGGACTGAAGCACCAGTTTGACTCTAGGATACAGAGAAGGTAGGTAATGTGCAGGTAAAGATATGTTGACTGCGTCAAAGAAGGAAGCACCTGTTTGACCCCAGGATGCAGAAAAAGTAGGTAATTTGCAGGTAAAGATATGTTGAATGGGTAAAGGCAGGAAGCACCAGTGTGACCCCACTATGCAGGGAAGGTAGGTAATGTGCGGGTGAAGGTATGTTGAATGGGTGAAAGAAGGAAGCGCAGGTGTGGTCGAGGCCATGCAGACAAGGTAGGTATGTGCAGGTGAAGATATGTTGTATGGTGAAAGAAAGAAGCACCAGTGTGACCCAAGGATGCAGGGAAGGTAGGTAATGTGCAGGTAAAGATATGTTGAATGGGTAAAGGCAAGAAGCACCAGTGTGACCCCAGGATGCAGAGAAGATAGGTAATGAGCAGGTAACGATATGTTAAATGGGTGAAAGCAGGAAACATCAGCGTAAATACACGGTCCCGTAGATGGAGAGAAAACATAAATAGAGAGAGGGATTGGGGAGGCTTTAGCATTGTCTTCCTCTCTGAATTTGTCTTAATGGGTTTTAGAGCATTCACTCATCTACAGCTGTGGTTATGGTATAGGCTCACATATATCCTAAAATTGATATTAATATTTGTGCAGTGCATATTCCTAAATAACAATGTGAGGGGGGTTCTGTATCGACTGCAAGTAATCTTCAATCACAACAGAATATCTATTATGCTTTCTCTCTTTTTTAGGCGATTCATTGGCGTTCACCCTGAGAGGGGAACAAAGGCTAGCCAGGGAAAGGTGGTGTCCAAGAAGACCGGGAAGCTGGTCCAGAAAAAGGCAGCAACTGTAAATCCTCACGTAGCCACCCTTATAAAACATCTCACAGACTTTGAGTGGGGCTTTATGTAGCCGACAACTAAACACTGGACTCGTGTTCAGTGTTTTGTCTCCAGTTAGAAATTAAGTGGACATGTTATAAATGTTAAAATGCTTTACTGAAAATAAGAATAATGCACTAAATGTACATTGAATGTATTTGATGCACTTTAAAATAATTGGTTAATAAAAACATAATCTTGCAAGGCCATTTCTCCAGTCATTTTTATGCCAGCAGATTGCAGGGGTTTTGATTTTGAAAAATTAAAAGTTCAACTCATTAACTTCTAGTGGCATTATACTGTAAAGCTCAGTCTATAGTGCTTACAATTATTTTACTGTAATTAACTGTTAATGGATATTACAGTAGATACACTAAAATAACAGTGTAATGCCGCTAAACAGATGACAGTATTATGCTGTGAAGCGTATATTTGATACAGCACAGTACTGTGATACTTTTTAGAGTAATAAACTGTAGTGATAAATCACAGTATGTGTGCTGTAGAAAAACAGTTTTATACTGGAACCATTAGCTGCCAGTAGGTTACTGTAATTAAACGGTGAAAATTCTTACAGTAAGGGAGAGACCCGCCACCCAGGGGAGAAAACTCATTTCGGCCGCTTGTACCCGTGATCTTGTCCTTCCGGTCATAACCCAAAGCTCATGACCATAGGTGAGGATGGGAAAGTAGATTGACCGGTAAATTGAGAGCTTTTCCTTCTGGCGCAGCTCCTTCTTACCACAACGAATCGATATAGCGTCCTCATTACTGAAGACGCCGCACCGATCAGCCTGTGCATCTCACGATCCACTCTTCCCTCACTCATGAACAAGACTCCAGGTACTTGAACTCATCCACTTGGGGCAAGATCTCCTGCCCAACCTCGAGATGGCACTCCACCCTTTCCCGGGCGAGAACCTTGGACTTGGAGGTGCTGATTCTCATCCCAGTCGCTTCACACTCGGCTGCGAACCAATCCAATGAGAGCTGAAGATCCTGGCCAGTTAAAGCCATAAGGACCACATCATCTGCAAAAAGGAGAGACCTAATCCTGCAGCCACCAAACCGGATCCCCTCAACGCCATGACTGCGCCTAGAAATTCTGTCCATAAAATGTATGAACACATTTGGTGACAAAGGGCAGCCAACACGAGGGTTGGACTCCGTTCCAACCCTCACTGGAAAGGGATCCGACTTACTGCTGGCAATGCGGACCAAGCTCTGACACTGATCATACAGGGAGCGACCCGCCACAATCAGACATGCCGATACCCCATACTCTCTGAGCACTCCCCACAGGACTTCCCGGGGTGGCCACGGTCGAATGTCTTCTCCAAGTCCACAAAGCACATGTAGACTGGTTGGACAAACTCCCATGCACACTGAAGGACCCTGCCGAGAGTATAGATCTGGTCTACCGTTCCACGACCAGGACGAAAACCACACTGTTCGTCCTGGATCCGAGGTTCCTCCTCTCCAGTACACATGAATAGACCTTACCGGGACGGCTGAGGAGTGTCATCTACGATAGTTGGAACACACCCTCCGGTTCCCCTTCTTAAAGAGAGGAACCACCACCCCGGTCTGCCAATCCAGAGGTACCGCCCCTGATGTCCACGCGATGTTGCAGAGTCTTGTCAACTAAAACAGCCCCACAGCATCCAGAGCCTTAAGGAACTCCGGACGGAGCTCATCCACCCCCGGGGCCTTGCCACCGAGGAGCTTTTTAACTACCTTGGCAACCTCAGCCCCAGAAATAGGAGAGCCCACCACAGACTCCCCAAGCACTGCTTGGCCTGTCGGTATGCCCGCTGCCTCTGGAGTCCCATGAGCCAAAAGGACCAGATAAGCTCTTTCTTCAGCTTGACGGCATCCCGCACTGCTGGTGGCCACCAGCGGGTTCTAGGATTACCGCCACGACAGGCACCAAACACCTTGCGGCCACAGCTCCAATCAGCTGGCTTGACAAGAGAGGCACGGAACATGATCCATTCAGACTCAATGTCCAGCACCTCCTTTGTGACATGTTCAAAGTTCCTCCGGAGGTGGAAAAAGAAACTCTCTTTGACAGGAGACTCTGCTAGGCATTCCCAAAAGACTCTCCCACCATCGGAGCCAGCTCACCAGGTGGTGATCGGTAGAAAGCTCGCCCCTCTCTTCACCCGAGTGTCCAAAACATGAGGCCGCAAATCCCATGACACAACTACAAAGTCAATAATGGAACTGCGGCCGAGGGTGTCTTGGTGCCAAGAGCACATATGGACACCCTTATGTTTGAACATTGTGTTTGTTATGGACAATCCGTGACGAGCACAAAAGTCCAATAACAAAGCACCGCTTGGGTTCAGATCCGGCTGGCCATTTTTCCCAATCACGACTCTCCAGGTTTCAAAGTCGTTGCCAACATGAGCGTTGAAGACCCCCAGCAGAACAAGGGAATCACCCGAGGGAGCACTCTCAAGGAAATCCAAAAAGAGTGGGTACTCTGAGCTGCTGTTTGGTGCGTAAACACCAACAACAGTCAGGACCCGTTACCCAACCCGAAAGCGGAGGGAAGCTACCATCTCGTCTTCTGGGTTAAGTCCAACGTGCAGGCTTTGAGCCGGGGGGCAACAAGAATTGCCAACCCAGCCTCTCATTACTTGCAACGCCAGAGTGGAAGAGAGTCCAACCCCTCTTGAGAGAACAGGTTCCAGAGCCCTTGCTGTGCGTCGAAGTGAGTCCAGCTTTATCTAGCCGGGAACTTCTCCACCTCGCGAGGTGACGTTCCACGTCCCAAGAGCGAGCTTATGTAGCCGATAATCGGACCGCCAAGTGCCTTGCCTTCGGCTTCCGCCCAGCTAACACTGCACCCGACCTCTATGACCCAGCCCATGAGTGGTGAGCCTATTGCAGGGGGGACCCACGTTGCCTCTTCGAGCTGGGCCCCATGGGCACCAGTCGCTCGCCATCGTGCCCCACCTCTGGGCCTGGCTCCACAGGGGAGCCACGGTGACCCGCGTCCGGGCGAGAAAATATCTAGGTCCTCGATTTGTACTTTTCATAAAGGTCTTTGAGCTGCTCTTTGTCTGATTCCTCACCTAGGACCTGTTTGTCTTGGGGGACCCTACCAGGGGGCATAGAAGCCCCCGGACAACATAGCTCCTAGGATCAGTGGGACACGCAAACCACAAAGGTGGCGGCTCAGAAAGCAGGTTATATAAACATAACTCCAAAACCAAACATGCAAGATGTCTAAACATGCCTGTAATATTGTATCAATGTGAGTTTTACTAGAATCGGTTGTTTTTTTAAGGCTTGCAAACACAAAACGTTTTTTTTACTCAATATGACAGTAAGTTCTTAAAATGCTGAGATAATGTGAAAAAAAACAATACAAATGTATTCCAACATGATTCCTAAACCAAACATGCAAAATGTCTAAAAATGCCTGTAATATTGAATCCATGTGAGTTTTACTAGAATCATTTGTTTTTGTAAGGTTTGCAAATACAAAAATTGAGTTTTATGACGGACACAAGTTAGTTTTTTTTACTCATTATAACAGTATAGATGTCATACTATATATTAAAGTTATATGAACATAACTCCAAAACCAAACGTGAATTATGTCCAAAATTGCCTGTAATATTGTATAGATGTGAGTTTTACTAGAATCAGGTTTGCAAATACAAAAATTGGGTTTTATGACAGTATACTGTCACACTCAATATGACAGTATAACTGTCATACTAAATCCATCCATTTTCTTCCGCTTATCCGAGGTCGGGTTGCGGGGGCAGTAGCCTAAGCAGAGAGCCCAGACTTCCCTCTCCCCAGCCACTTCGTCCAGCTCTTCTCGGGGGATCCCGAGGCGTTCCCAGGCCATAGTCTTTCCAATGTATCCTAGGTCTTCCCCATGGCCTCCTGCCGTTCGGAGCTAGGGAGGCGTTCGGGTGGCATCCTGAGCAGATGCCCGAACCACCTCATCTGGCTCCTCTCAATGTGGAGGAGCAGAGGCTTTACACTGAGGTCCTCCCAGATGACAGAGCTTCTCACCCTATCTCTAAGGGAGAGACCCACCACCCGGCGGAGGAAACTCATTTCGGCGGCTTGTACCCGTGACCTTGTCCTTTCGGTCATAACCCAAAGCTCATGACCATAGGTGAGGATGGGAACGTTGATCGACCGGTAAATTGAAAGCTTTTCCTTCTGGCTCAGCTCCTTCTTCACCACAACGGATCGATATAGCGTCCTCATTACTGAAGACGCCGCACCGATCCGCCTGTAGATCTCACAATCCACTCTATCCTCACTCGTGAACAAGACTCCTAGGTACTTGAACTCCTTCACTTGGGGCAAGATCTCTTTCCCAACCTCGAGATGGCACTCCACCCTTTCCCGGGCGAGAACCATGGACTCGGACTTGGAGGTGCTGATTCTCATCCCAGTCGCTTCACTGCGAACCGATCCAATGAAAGCTGAAGATCTTGGCCAGTTGAAGCCATCAGGACCACATCATCTGCAAAAAGCAGAGACCTAATCCTGCAGCCACCAAACCAGGCGCAGTCATGGCGTTGAGGGGATCCTTAAAGCCATGACTGTGCCTAGATATTCTGTCCATTAAAGTTATGAACAGAATCGGTGACAAAGGGCAGCCTTGGCGGAGTCCAACCCTCACTGGAAAGGGGTCCGACTTACTGCCGGCAATGCGGACCAAGCTCTGACACTGATCATACAGGGAGACACCCGCCACAATCAGACATGCCGATACTGCATACTCTCTGAGCACTCCCCACAGGATTTACCGGGGGCCAAGGTCGAATGTCTTCTCCAAGTCCACAAAACTTATGTAGACTGGTTGGGCAAACTCCCATGCACACTCAAGGACCCTGCCGAGAGTATAGAGCTGGTCTACCGTTCCACGACCAGGACGAAAACCACACTGTTCGTCCTGGATCCGAGGTTCCTCCTCTCCATTACACATGAATAGACCTTACCGGGAAGGCTGAGGAGTGTGATCTACGATAGTTGGAACACACCCTCCGGTTCCCCTTCTTAAAGAGAGGAACCACCACCCCGGTCTGCCAATCCAGAGGTACCGCCCCCGATGTAGACGCAATGTTGCAGAGTCTTGTCAACCAAGACTGCCCCACAGCATCCAGAGCCTTAAGGAACTCCGGACGGAGCTCATACCCCCGGGGCCTTGCCACCGAGGAGCTTTTTAACTACCTTGGCAACCTCAGCCCCAGAAATAGGAGAGCCCACCACAGACTTCCCAGGCACTGTTTCCTCATAGGAAGACGTGTTGGTGGGACTGAGGAGGTCTCGCTTGGCCTGTCGGTATGCCCACTGCCTCTGGAGTCCCATGAGCCAAAAGGACCCGGTGGCTCTTTCTTCAGCTTGACAGCATCCCTCACTGCTGGTGGATTACCGCCACGACAGGCACCAAACACCTTGCGGCCACAGCTTCAATCAGCTGGCTCAACAAGAGAGGAACGGAACATGGTCCACTCAGACTCAATGTCCAGCACCTCCCTCGTGACATGTTCAAAGTTCTTCCGGACACGTTCAAAGTTCTTCAGGAGACTCTGCTAGGTGTTCCCAGCAGACCCTTACAATGCGTTTGGGCCTGCCAGGTCTGACCGGCATCCTCCCCTACCATCGGAGCCAGCTCACCACCAGGTGGTGGTTGGTAGAAAGCTCTGCCCCTCTCTTCACCGAGTGTCCAAAACATGAGGCCGCAAATCCCATGACACAACTACAAAGTCAATCATGCGGCCGAGGGTGTCCTTGTGCCAAGTGCACATATGGACACCCTTATGTTTGAACATTGTGTTTGTTATGGACAATCCGTGACAAGCACAAAAGTCCAATAACAAAGCACCACTTGGGTTCAGATCCGGGTGGCCATTTTTCCCAATCACGACTCTCCAGGTTTCACTGTCGTTGCCAACATAGCGTTGAAGTCCACCAGCAGAACAAGGGAATCACCCGAGGGAGCACTCTCCAGTACTCCCTCAAGGGAATCCAAAAAGAGTTGGTACTCTGAGCTGCTGTTTGGTGTGTAAACACAAACAACAGTCAGGACCCGTCACCCAACCCGAAGGCTGAAGGAAGCTACCATCTCGTCTATTGGGTTTAAAGTCCAACGTGCAGGCTTTGAGCCGGGGGGCAACAAGAATTGCCACCCCAGCCTCTCATTAGTTGCAACGCCAGTGGGGAATCTCTTCCACTGTGGCGTTGCAAGTAATGAAAGTTCAGCTCAGTCCAGCCCCTCTGAGAGAACAGGTTCCAGAGCCCTTGCTGTGAGTCCAACTATATCTAGCCGGGAACGTCTCCACCTCAAGCACCAGCTCAGGCTCCTTCCCTCCCAGCGAGGTGACGTTCCATGTCCCAAGAGCGAGCTTATGTAGCCGATAATCGGACCACCAAGTGCCCTGCCTTCGGCTGCCGCCCAGCTCACACTGCACCCTCTATGACCCAGCCCATGAGTGGTGAGCCCTGGAGGGGGGATCCACGTTGCCTCTTCGAGCTGAGCACGGCTGGGCCCCATGGGGACAGGCCCGTCAATCGCCATCGTGCCACACCTCTGGGCCTGGCTCCACAGGGGAGCCACGGTGACCTGCGTCCGGGCGAGAAAAAATCTAGGTCCTCAATTGTACTTTTAATAAAGGTCTTTGAGCTGCTCTTTGTCTGATCCCTCACCTAGGACCTGTTTGTCTTGGGAGACCATAGAAGCCCCCGGACAACATAGTTCCTGGATCAGTGGGACACGCAAACCACAAAGGTGGCGGCTCAGAAAGCAGGTTATATAAATATAACTCCAAAACCAAACATGCAATATGTCTAAACATGCCTGTAATATTGTATCAATGTGAGTTTTCCTAGAATCGGTTGTTTTTGTAAGGTTTGCAAATACAAAAATTAGGTTTTACTCTCAATGACAAAATCACACTCAATATGACAGTTATTTAAACATAACTCATAAACCACACAAAAAAATGGCTAATAATGCCTGAAATAATGAATCATTGGGAGTTTTACTGAGTTTTACATTTTGCAAACACAAAAAGTAGTTTTTTACTTGACTGTAATGTTCTTAAAAACCTGAGATAATGGGAAAAAAGCAATACAAATGTATTTAAACCTAACTCCTAAACAACACATGCAAAATGGCTAATAATGCCTAGGGAGACATGTAACGTTGTTAGTTTAAAAAAATGATCTTTTGTAAAGATATCAAAGACACAAGCTAGTTTTTTTTTATTCAATATGACAGTATAACAGTCATACTAAATATGAAAGTTATATAAACATAACTCCAAAACCAAACATGTGTCATGTCTAAAAATGCCTGTAATAATGTATTTATGTGAGTTTGTAAGGTTTGCAAAAACAAAAAGTAGTTTTTTACTCAATATGAAAGTAATGTTCTTAGAATCCTGAGATAATGCGAAAAAAGCAATACAAATGTATTCAAACACAAATTTTAAACCAAACATGTAAAATGTCTAAAAATGCCTGTAATATTGAATCTCTATAAGTTTTACTAGAATCAATTGTTTTTGTAAGGTTTGCAAATAGAAAAATTAGGTTTTACACATTATGACATTAAAACTGTAACACTCAATATGACAATTATTTATTTATAACTCCTAACCACACATGAAACATGTCTAATAATGCGTGAAAAAAATTATCTTTGTGAGTGTTACTAGAAACATTTTCTTTTGTAAGGTTTGCAAAGACACAAGTTAGTTTTTTTTACTCAATATGACAGTATAACTGCCACACTCAATATGACAGTTATTTAAACATAACTCTTAAACTACACATGAAAAATGACTAACAATGCCTGAAATAATGCATTCTTGTAAGTTTTACTCGAAACATATGCTTTTTTTAAGGCTTGCAAACACAAAAAATATTTTTTTACTCAATATGACAGTAATGTTCTAAAATTCTGAGAAAAAACGAACAAATCAAAAAAAATGATTCCAACATAATTCCTAAACCACATATGCAAAATGTCTAAAAATGTCTGTAATATTGAATCCATGTGAGTTTTACTAGATTTAAATGATTTTGTAAGGTTTGCAAATACATAAATTAGGTTTTACTTACTATGTCATAACTGACAGTATATGACAGTTATTTAACCATAACTCAAACCACACATGAAAAATGGCTAATAATGCCTGAAATAATGCATCCTTGGCCGTTTTACTCGAAACACATGCTTTTTTAAATCTTGCAAACACAAAAAGTAGTTTTTTTACTCAATATGACTGTAATGTTCTTAAAATCCTGAGATAATGCGAAAAAAGCAATAAAAATGTATTTAAACATTACTCCTAAACAACATATGCAAAATGGCTAATAATGCCTGGAAACATGTATATTTGTTAGTTTTACTGGAAAAATTATCTTTTGTAAAGTTTGCAAAGACACAAGCCAGTTTTTTTTTATTCAATATGACAGTATAACAGTCATATTAAATATGAAAGTTATATTAACATAACTCCAAAACCAAACATGTGTCATGTCTAAAAATGCCTGTAATAATGTATTAATGTGAGTTTGTAAGGTTTGCAAAAACAAAAAGTAGTTTTTTACTCAATATGAAAGTAATGATCTTAGAATCCTGAGATAATGCGAAAAAAGCAATAAAAATGTATTTAAACTTAACTCCTAAACAACCCAGGCAAAATGGGTAATAATGCCTGGAGACATGTATCTTTGTTAGTTTTACTAGAAAATGTATCTTTTGTAAAGTTTGCAAAGACACAAGTTAGTTGTTTTTATTCAATAAGACAGTATAACAGTCATACTAAATATGAAAGTTATATAAACATAACTCCAGAACCAAACGTGTGTCGTGTCTAAAATTGCCCATAATAATGTATTTTTGCAAAAACAAAAAGTAGTTTTTTCCTCAATATGAAAGTAAGGATTTTAGAATCCTGAGATAATGCGAAAAAAGCAATAAAAATGTATTTAAACATAATTCCTAAACAACCCATGCAAAATGGCTAATAATGCCTGGAGACATGTATCTTTGTTAGTTTTACTAGAAAAAATGATCTTTTGTAAAGATATCAAAGACACAAGCTAGTTTTTTTTATTCAATATGACAGTATAACAGTCCTACTAAATATGAAAGTTATCAAAACATAACTCCAAAACCAAACATGTGTTATGTCTAAAAATGCCTGTAATAATGTATTTATGTGAGTTTGTAAGGTTTGCAAAAACAAAAAGTAGTTTTTTACTCAATATGAAAGTAATGATCTAAGAATCCTGAGATAATGCGAAAAAAGCAATAAAAATGTATTTCAACATAATTCCTAAACAACCCATGCAAAATGGGTAATAATGCCTGGAGACATGTATCTTTGTTAGTTTTACTAGAAAAATGATCTTTTGTAAAGTTTGCAAAGACACAAGCTAGTTTTTTTTAATTCAATATGACAGTATAACAGTCATATTAAATATAAAAGTTATATAAACATAACTCCAAAACCAAACATGTGTCATGTCTAAAAATGCCTGTAATAATGTATTTATGTGAGTTTGTAAGGTTTGCTAAAACAAAAAGTAGTTTTTTACTCAATATGAAAGTAATGATCTAAGAATCCTGAGATAATGCGAAAAACGCAATAAAAATGTATTTAAACATAATTCCTAAACAACCCATGCAAAATGGGTAATAATGCCTGGAGACATGTATCTTTGTTAGTTTTACTAGAAAAATGATCTTTTGTAAAGTTTGCAAAGACACAAGCTAGTTTTTTTTTTATTTAATATGACAGTATAACAGTCATACTAAATATAAAAGTTATATAAACATAACTCCAAAACCAAACATGTGTCATGTTTAAAAATGTCTGTAATAATGTATTTATGTGAGTTTGTAAGGTTTGCAAAAACAAAAAGTAGTGTTTTACTCAATATGAAAGTAATGATCTTAGAATCCTGAGATAATGCGAAAAAAGCAATACAAATGTATTCAAACACAACTTTTAAACCAAAAATGCCTGTAATATTGAATCTATGTAAGTTTTACTAGAATCAATTGTTTTTGTAAGGTTTGCAAATACAAAAATTAAGTTTTACACATAATGACATTATAACTTTAACAGTCAATATGAAAGTTATTTAATTATAACTCCTAAATACACATGAAACATGTCTAATAGCGTGAAAAAAATTATCTTTGTGAGTGTTGTTTAGAAACATTTTCTTTTGTAAGGTTTGCAAAGACACAAGTTAGTTTTTTTTTTAACTAAATATGACAGTATAACGCCACACTCAATATGACAGTTATTTAAACATAACTCCTAAACCACACCTGAACAATGGCTAATAATGCCTGAAATAATGCATCTTTGGGAGTTTTACTGGAAACATATGCTTTTTTTAAGGCTTGCAAACACAAAAATTATTTTTTTACTCAATATGACAGTAATGTTCTAAAAATCCTGAGATAATGTGAAAAAAGCAATACAAATGTATTACAACATAATTCCTAAACCAAACATGCAAAATGTCTGAAAATGCCTGTAATATTGAATCCATGTGAGTTTTATTTGAATCAGTTGTATGGTTTGCTAATACAAATATTGGGTTTTATGACAAACACAAGTTAGTTATTTTACTCAATATAACAGTTTAGCTGTCATACTATATATGAAAGTTATATAAACATAACTCCAAAACCAAACATGCATTATGTCCAAAACTGCCTGTAATATTGTATATATGTGAGTTTTACTAGAATCAGGGTTGCAAATACAAAAATTGGGTTTTATGACAGTATACTGTCACACTCAATATGACACTTATTTAAACATAACTCAAACAACACATGCAAAATGGCTAATAATGCCTGGAGCATGTATCTTAGTTAGTTTTACTAGAAAAATTGTATTTTGTAAGGTTTGCAAAGACACAAGTTAGTTGTTTTTTTTATTCAATATGACAGTATAACTGTCATACTAAATATGAAAGTTATATAAACATTACTCTAAAACCAAACATGCATTATGTCTAAAAATGTCTGTAATATTGTATCTGTGTGAGTTTTACTAGATTTAGTTGTTTTTGTAAGGTTTGCAAATACAAAATAAGGGTTTTACTCACTATGACAGTTTACTGTCACACTCAATCTGACAGTTATTTATTTAAACATAACTCCTAAACCACACATGCAAAATGGCTAATAATGCCTGGAGATATGTATCTTTGTGAGTTTTACTAGAAACATTATATTGTGTAAGGTTTAGTTAGTTTTTGTACTCAATCTGACAGTATAACTGTCATTCTAAATCCATCCATTTTCTTCCGGGGGCAGCAGCCTGAGCAGAAAATCCCAGACTTCCCTCTCCCCAGCCACTTCGTCCAGCTCTTCTCGGGGTATTCCGAGGCGTTCCCAGGCCAGCCGGGGACATAGTCTTTCCAATGTGTCCTAGGTCTTCCCCGTGGCCTCCTGCCACACCTCCCTAGAGGCGTTCGGGTGGCACCCTGAGCAGATGCCCGAACCACCTCATGGCTCCTCTCAATGTGGAGGAGCAACGGCTTTACTTTGAGTTCCTCCCGGATGACAGAGCTTCTCACCCTGTCTCTAAGGGAGAGACCCACCACCCGGCAGAGGAAACGCATTTCGGCCGCTTGTCCTTTCGGTCATAACCCAAAGCTGGTAACGTAGATCAACGGTAAATTGAGAGCTTTTCCTTCTGGCTCAGCTCCTTCTTCACCACAACGGATCGATATAGCGTCCTCAATACTGAAGACGCCGCACCAATCCGCCTGTGGATCTCTCGATCCACTCTATCCTCACTCGTGAACAAGACTCCTAGGTACTTGAACTCCTCCACTTGGGGCAAGATCTCCTCCCCAACCTGGAGATGGCACTCGACCCTTTCCTGCGTGGACTTGGACTTGGAGGTGCTGATTCTCATCCCAGTCGCTTCACACTCAAGGACCCTGCCGAGAGTATAGACCTGGTCTACCGTTCCACGACCAGGACGAAAACCACACTGTTCGTCCTGGATCCGAGTTTCCTCCTCTCCAGTACACATGAATAGACCTTACCGGGAAGGCTGAGGAGTGTGTTTCACGATAGTTGGAACACACCCTCCGGTTCCCCTTCTTAAAGAGAGGAACCACCACCCCGGTCTGCCAATCCAGAGGTACCGCCCCCAATGTTCACGCGATGTTGCAGAGTCTTGTCAGCCAAGACAGCCCCACAGTATCCAGAGCCTTAAGGAACTCATCCACCACCGGGGCCTTGCCACAGAGGAGCTTTTTAACTACCTAGGCAACCTAAGCCCCAGAAATAGGAGAGTCCACCACAGATTCCCCAGGCACTGCTTGGCCTGTCGGTATGCCCGCTGCCTCTGGAGTCCCATGAGCCAAAAGGACCCGATAGGCTCTTTCTTCAGCTTGACGGCATCCCTCACTGCTGGTGGCCACCAGCGAATTCTAGGATTACCGCCACGACAGGCACCAAACACCTTGCGGCCACAGCTCCAATCAGCAGACTCGACAAGAGAGGCACGGAACATGGTCCACTCAGACTCAATGTCCAGCACCTCCCTCGTGACATGTTCAAAGTTCTTCCTTATGTTTGAACATTGTGTTTGTTATGGACAATCCGTGACGAGCACAAAAGTCCAATAACAAAGCACCACTTGGGTTCAGATCCGGGTGGCCATTTTTCCCAATCACAACTCTCCAGGTTTCACTGTCCTTGCCAACATGAGCATTGAAGTCCCCCAACAGAACAAGGGAATCACCCGAGGGAGCACTCTCCAGTACTCCCTCAAGGGAATCCAAAAAGAGTGGGTACTCTGAGCTGCTGTTTGGTGCGTAAACACAAACAACAGTCAGGACCCGTCACCCAACCCGAAGGCGGAGGGAAGCTACCATCTCGTCTACTGGGTTAAAGTCCAACGTGCAGGCTTTGAGCAACAACAATTGCCACCCCAGCCTCTCATTGCTTGCAACGCCAGAGTGGAAGAGAGTCCAGCCCCTCTTGAGAGAACAGGTTCCAGAGCCCTTGCTGTGCGTCGAAGTGAGTCCAACTATATCTAGCCGGAACTTCTTCACCTGGCGCACCAGCTCAGGCTCTTTCCCTCCCAGCGAGGTGACATTCCACGTCCCAAGAGCGAGCTTATGTAGCCGATAATCGGACCGCCAAGTGCCCTGCCTTGGGCTGCCGCCCAGTTCACACTGCATCCGACCTCTATGACCTCAATGGGCCCAAGAGTGGTGAGCCCATTGGAGGGTTGACCCACGTTGCCTCTTCGAGCTGAGCCCGGCAGGGCCCCATGGAGACAGGCCCGGCCACCAGTCGCTCGCCATCGTGCCCCACCTCTGCGCCTGGCTCCACAGGGGAGCCACGGTGACCTGCGCCTGGGCGAGAAAAAATCTAGGTCCTCGATTTGTACTTTTCATAAAGGTCTTTGAGCTGCTCTTTGTCTGATCCCTCACCTAGGACCTTTTCTCAGGGGATCCCGAGGCGTTCCCAGGCCAGCCGGGAGACATAGTGTTCCCAATGTGTCCTGGGTCTTCCCGTGGCCTCCAGGATGACAGAGCTTCACCTTCACCAGGGGTGTCAAACTCAAACACAGAGTGGGCCAACGTTTAAAACTGAACAAAGGCCAAGGTTGAACAAATTAACCTTTTACTAGGGACCCAAACAAGTTTTGCATTGAATATTGAACAAGCAAGGCTTATATAACTTTATAGTGACATGCAAAATGGAGTTTCAAATAATAATAATAATAATTAAAAAATATCAATTGCATATCAAATACAATTTAAATAAAAATTGAATGCCTCTTTTCTATTTGCAGCCTTCTGAGGTAAATATCAACATTAACTTTTTCCACAGGCTAATACATTTGAAAATAAAATAAAAATGAATAAAACAACCATTCAGGACATTAAACTGCTCAGTTTGCAACACACTGATCTAATTTGATGTGCCCAAGCCAGATACCTGGCATCTTTTTTTAGATGCTAGTTCTTTAACGTCGGGGCTCAGGCTTTGAGCTGAGGCAACTTTCATTATCGAACGAAGGTGTTCAACAGTCATATCTCGTACACCCAATTCTAACATCATTCACACCCAGTCACAAGAAATGTGCAGCTTCAGCACGCATACACAAATGAATGCAACGCATACTTCATCAACAGCGATACAGGTTACACTGAGAGTGCCAGTATAAAAAACTTTAACACTGTTAGAAATATACGCCACACTGTGAACCCACACCAAACAAAAATAAAAAACACTTTTCAGGAGAACATCCGCACCGTAACATAACATAAACACAAAAGAACAAATACCCAGAATCTTTTGCAGCACTAACTCTTTCGGGACGCTACAAAATACACCCCCGCTACCACCAAACCCCCCCCCACACACACCTTGTAGCGTCCCGGAAGATTTAGTGCTACAAAGGGTTCCGGGTATTTGTTGTGTTGTGTTTATGTTGTGTTACGGTGCGGATGTTCTCCCGAAATGTGTTTGTCATTCTTGTTTGGTGTGGATTCACAGTGTGGCGTATATTTCTAAAAGTGTTAAAGTTTTTTATTTGGCTACCGTCAGTGTAACCTGTATCGCTGTTGATGAAGTATGCGTTGCATTCAATCGTGTGTGGGTGCAGAAGCTGCACTGACATGAAACTGGGCCGGCACTCGTTTGACTAGCTGAAAAAAAGAAAAAAAAAATCGGGAGGAGTGCTGGATTCACTCCTGGGAGGGTTGGCAAGTATTAGAAGTTGCGGTGAATGCAGTGTTACAGCGGCACTGCCGCAATGTATAATCGACGGTCCAGCTTTAGTGTTAATTTGATATTGCCTCAAGGGCCAAGTCAAATTACACGTTGGGCCAAATTTGGCCCACGGGCCAGAGTTCGACACCCATGACCTTCACTGTAAAAAATTACTGTAAAAATAAAAAATAAAATTACAGTTATATACTCCATCCATCCATCCATTTTATACCGCTTATTCCCTTCGGGGTCGCGGGGGGCGCTGGAGCCTATCTCAGCTACAATCAGGCGGAAGGCGGGGTACACCCTGGACAAGTCGCCACCTCATCGCAGGGCCAACACAGATAGACAGACAACATTCACACTCACATTCACACACTAGGGCCAATTTAGTGTTGCCAATCAACCTATCATGTTCTTCTTAAATGCAGTTAAGTACTGTAAATTTTGTTGCATTTTTCAAAAAATATCGACCAGCAGTAAGTTACTGTAAAACCTACAGTGTAATTCAGTATTTTTCAGACTTGTTTCTTGGGTCCGCCCACAATTCGTCCAACCGAGCTTCATTTCACCTGGCCGACCCTGCTAAATCCATCCTACTGCATCGTGTGTTTTTGATAACAAGGTAAGAGTCACTTGTACCTTGATGTGTCATTTTCTGTTTGAATTACTTTATATATATATTTATAAAGTCCGAAATGACATAGCGTCACAGTCAGCATCACAGACACTATCGTTGACCACGCGCATGTACCGCCGCATGCTAGCTAGCTAAGTTTTCTTCTTTTTTGTCATAATCATCATAAAAGATGATAACTTGCAACATATGTGCTACGACTTGCAGCAATGTATTTGCGTATGTTAGACACATGCGAAGTCATAGTTGTATGCCTAATGCATCGTTTTAGTGTGCTTTCCCTAAATGCACAAGAGTTTTTTCCAACTTCTCAGCCTTCAAAACTCACAGCCGTCGTCAGAAATATGGCAAGAGTAGGACTGATATGTATAGCGCAGAAGGTTTACCTTGTAATATTGTCTCATGTAGCGCGAAGTGCGATGATATACGGGCCTTTCTCCTGCATTTGAAAAGTCATATTACCGAAGGTAGGACAGTTACGTGCCCCTTCAGTCAATGTGAAAAAAGATTTACAGTTAAGTCTACTTTCACATCGCACGTGTCAAGGAAGCACTACGGCTACACTGAACGAAGTTTGACTTGCTCAACAGCAAATCCAAGCAGCTCTTGTGTTATTAACACTGATGATGACTATTGTGATATGTAACTTGAGAATTCAGGATATTCCTGTTATGAAGACATAGAGGTCTACTTGCATTAAAAAAATGTTCACAGCACTGAAAAAAGGTTGAGAACCACTGCCTTAGGACAGTGGTTCTCAACCTTTTTTCAGTTATGTACCCCTGTGAACATTTTTTAAATTCAAGTACCCCCTAATCAGAGCAAAGCATTTTTGGTTGAAAAAAAGAGATAAAGAAGTAAAATACAGCACTATGTCATCAGTTTCTGATTTATTAAATTGTATAACAGTGCAAAATATTGCTCACTTGTTGTGGTCTTTCTTGAACTATTTGGAAAAAAAGATATAAAAATAACTAAAAACTTGTTGAAAAATAAACAATTGATTCAATTATATTTAAAGATTTTTACACATAGAAGTAATCAACTTAAAGTGCCCTCTTTGGGGATTGCAATATAGATCCATCTGGATTCATGAACTTCATTCTCAACATTTCTTCACAAAAAAAGAAATCTTTAACATCAATATTTATGGAACATGTCCACCACGCTTTAAACAAGCCTCCATTGTTTTTTACATGGATAGTAGATTGACAGTTGGTGCCGTGTGGCACCGCCAGGTAGGGTCAAACCATCATGGCATGGGGGAAACTCTGGCTTTATGGTAATGAATGGAATAGCCTACTTGATTAGTTGTTCAGTTTATGAACTTACATTCATATTTTGTCGAAGTATTATTCAATAAATATATTTATAAAGGATTTTTGAATTGTTGCTATTTTTAGAATATTTAAAAAAAATCTCACGTACCCCTTGGCATACCTTCAAGTACCCCCAGGAGTACGCGTACCCCCATTTGAGAACCACTGCCTTAGGAGACTAGATGTAAACAGAGTAAAGAGAGAGCGAGTGAGGTGGCCATTCCAAATACTTTTAAAATGCTACCCATATTGGATACTGTTTAGGAACATAAACTGCATTTCTTGACTGTACCAGTTGCTGGTGACAAAGTCACAATAAAACGTTGGATGATCAGCATGGAAGGTGATGTCATCTGCAAAGGCGTCCAATTTAGCTTAATCTCAGGGCTTGCTGCCCTTCTTGCCACCTACTATGTGTTCAACTTGGAATACCAAGAGGAAGGTCCTCGGACATTGGAATTTGTTCAAAGGTAAATCCTCTTGATACTGTTAAAATACTGTTAGGATATTTTATTTTATATTTCTCACCTCTGTTCAGGAATTTGACTTGTCATTTCCCCAATTTTGTGCCTTAAATCAATGACTCTTCCGTTCCTTTCTTATTAGGGACCGAAGCACCAGTTTGACTCTAGGATACAGAGAAGGTAGGTAATGTGCAGGTAAAGATATGTTGACTGGGTCAAAGAAGGAAGCACCTGTTTGACCCCAGGATGCAGAAAAAGTAGGTAATTTGCAGGTAAAGATATGTTGACTGGATGATGGCAGGAAGCACCAGCTTGACCCGAGAATGCAGAGCAAGTAGGTAATGTGCGGGTGAAGATATGTTGAATGGGTAAAGGCAGGAAGCACCACTGTGACCCCACCATGCAGGGAAGGTAGGCTATGTTGAATGGGTGAAAGAAGGAAGCGCAGGTGTGGTCGAGGCCATGCAGACAAGGTAGGTATGTGCAGGTGAAGATATGTTGTATGGTGAAAGAAAGAAGCACCAGTGTGACCCAAGGATGCAGGGAAGGTAGGTAATGTGCAGGTAAATATATGTTGAATGGGTGAAGGCAGGAAACACCAGCTAGACGCCAGGATACAGAGAAGGTAGGTAATGTGCAGGTAAAGATATGTTGAATGAGTAAAGGCAGGAAACACCAGCTTGACTCCAGGATACAGAGAAGGTAGGTAATGTGCAGTTAAAGATATGTTGAATGGGTAAAGGTAGAAAGCACCAGCGTGACCACACTATGCAGAGAAGATAGGTAATGTGCAGGTAAAGATATGTTGAATGGGTAAAGGCAAGAAGCACCAGTGTGACCCCAGGATGCAGAGAAGATAGGTAATGAGCAGGT
The DNA here is from genome assembly GCF_033978785.1 of Entelurus aequoreus. Lineage (NCBI taxonomy): Eukaryota > Metazoa > Chordata > Actinopteri > Syngnathiformes > Syngnathidae > Entelurus > Entelurus aequoreus. The sequence goes on from NC_084731.1 coordinate 52,531,524, forward strand.
AACGATATGTTAAATGGGTGAAAGCAGGAAACATCAGCGTAAATACACGGTCCCGTAGATGGAGAGAAAACATAAATAGAGAGAGGGATTGGGGAGGCTTTAGCATTGTCTTCCTCTCTGAATTTGTCTTAATGGGTTTTAGAGCATTCACTCATCTACAGCTGTGGTTATGGTATAGGCTCACATATATCCTACAATTGATATTAATATTTGTGCAGTGCATATTCCTAAATAACAATGTGAGGGGGGTTCTGTATCGACTGCAAGTAATCTTCAATCACAACAGAATATCTAATATGCTTTCTCTCTTTTTTAGGCGATTCATTGGCGTTAACCCTGAGAGGGGAACAAAGGCTAGCCAGGGAAAGGTGGTGTCCAAGAAGACCGGGAAGCTGGTCCAGAAAAAGGCAGCAACTGTAAATCCTCACGTAGCCACCCTTATAAAACATCTCACAGACTTTGAGTGGGGCGTTATGTAGCCGACAACTAAACACTGGACTCGTGTTCAGTGTTTTGTCTCCAGTTAGAAATTAAGTGGACATGTTATAAATGTTAAAATGCTTTACTGAAAATAAGAAGAATGCACTAAATGTACATTGAATGTATTTGATGCACTTTAAAATAATTGGTTAATAAAAACATAATCTTGCAAGGCCATTTCTCCAGTCATTTTTATGCCAGCAGATTGCAGGGGTTTTGATTTTGAAAAATTAAAAGTTCAACTCATTAACTTCTAGTGGCATTATACTGTAAAGCTCAGTCTAAAGTGCTTACAATTATTTTACTGTAATTAACTGTTAATGGATATTACAGTAGATACACTAAAATAACAGTGTAATGCCGCTAAACAGATGACAGTATTATGCTGTGAAGCGTATATTTGATACAGCACAGTACTGTGATACTTTTTAAAGTAATAAACTGTAGTGATAAATCACAGTATGTGTGCTGTAGAAAAACAGTTTTATACTGGAACCATTAGCTGCCAGTAGGTTACTGTAATTAAACGGTGAAAATTCTTACAGTAAGGGAGAGACCCGCCACCCAGCGGAGAAAACTCATTTCGGCCACTTGTACCCGTGATCTTGTCCTTTCGGTCATAACCCAAAGCTCATGACCATAGGTGAGGATGGGAACGTAGATTGACCGGTAAATTGAGAGCTTTTCCTTCTGGCGCAGCTCCTTCTTACCACAACGAATCGATATAGCGTCCTCATTACTGAAGACGTCGCACCGATCAGCCTGTGCATCTCACGATCCACTCTTCCCTCACTCATGAACCAGGTACTTGAACTCATCCACTTGGGGCAAGATCTCCTGCCCAACCTCGAGATGGCACTCCACCCTTTCCCGGGCGAGAACCTTGGACTTGGAGGTGCTGATTCTCATCCCAGTCGCTTCACACTCGGCTGCGAACCAATCCAATGAGAGCTGAAGATCCTGGCCAGTTAAAGCCATAAGGACCACATCATCTGCAAAAAGGAGAGACCTAATCCTGCAGCCACCAAACCGGATCCCCTCAACGCCATGACTGCGCCTAGAAATTCTGTCCTTAAAATGTATGAACACATTTGGTGACAAAGGGCAGCCAACACGAGGGTTGGACTCCGTTCCAACCCTCACTGGAAAGGGATCCGACTTACTGCTGGCAATGCGGACCAAGCTCTGACACTGATCATACAGGGAGCGACCCGCCACAATCAGACATGCCGATACCCCATACTCTCTGAGCACTCCCCACAGGACTTCCCGGGGTGGCCACGGTCGAATGTCTTCTCCAAGTCCACAAAGCACATGTAGACTGGTTGGACAAACTCCCATGCACACTCAAGGACCCTGCCGAGAGTATAGAGCTGGTCTACCGTTCCACGACCAGGACGAAAACCACACTGTTCGTCCTGGATCCGAGGTTCCTCCTCTCCAGTACACATGAATAGACCTTACCGGGAAGGCTGAGGAGTGTGATCTACGATAGTTGGAACACACCCTCCGGTTCCCCTTCTTAAAGAGAGGAACCACCACCCCGGTCTGCCAATCCAGAGGTACCGCCCCTGATGTCCACGCGATGTTGCAGAGTCTTGTCAACTAAAACATCCCCACAGAATCCAGAGCCTTAAGGAGCTCATCCACCCCCGGGGCCTTGCCACCGAGGAGCTTTTTAACTTCCTTGGCAACCTCAGCCCCAGAAATAGGAGAGCCCACCACAGATTCCCCAGGCACTGCTTGGCCTGTCGGTATGCCCGCTGCCTCTGGAGTCCCATGAGCCAAAAGGACCAGATAAGCTCTTTCTTCAGCTTGACGGCATCCCACCAGCGGGTTCTAGGATTACCGCCACGACAGGCACCAAACACTTTGCGGCCACAGCTCCAATCAGCTGGCTTGACAAGAGAGGCACGGAACATGATCCATTCAGACTCAATGTCCAGCACCTCCTTTGTGACATGTTCAAAGTTCCTCCGGAGGTAGAAAAAGAAACTCTCTCTGACAGGAGACTCTGCTAGGCATTCCCAAAAGACTCTCACAATGCGTTTGGGCCTGCCAGGTCTGTCCGGGATCCTACCCCACCATCGGAGCCAGCTCACCAGGTGGTGATCGGTAGAAAGCTCGCCCCTCTCTTCACCCGAGTGTCCAAAACATGAGGCCGCAAATCCCATGACACAACTACAAAGTCAATAATGGAACTGTGGCCGAGGGTGTCCTGGTGTGAAGTGCACATATGGACACCCTTATGTTTGAACATTGTGTTTGTTATGGACAATCCGTGACGAGCACAAAAGTCCAATAACAAAGCACCACTTGGGTTCAGATCCGGGTGGCCATTTTTCCCAATCACGACTCTCCAGGTTTCAAAGTCGTTGCCAACATGAGCGTTGAAGACCCCCAGCAGAACAAAGAAATCACCCGAGGGAGCACTCTCAAGGGAATCCAAAAAGAGTGGGTACTCTGAGCTGCTGTTTGGTGCGTAAACACCAACAACAGTCAGGACCCGTCACCCAACCCGAAAGCGGAGGGAAGCTACCATCTCGTCTTCTGGGTTAAGTCCAACGTGCAGGCTTTGAGCCGGGGGGCAACAAGAATTGCCAACCCAGCCTCTCATTACTTGCAACGCCAGAGTGGAAGAGAGTCCAACCCCTCTTGAGAGAACAGGTTCCAGAGCCCTTGCTGTGCGTCGAAGTGAGTCCAGCTTTATCTAGCCGGGAACTTCTCCACCTCGCGAGGTGACGTTCCACGTCCCAAGAGCGAGCTTATGTAGCCGATAATCGGACCGCCAAGTGCCCTGCCTTCGGCTTCCGCCCAGCTAACACTGCACCCGACCTCTATGACCCAGCCCATGAGTGGTGAGCCTATTGCAGGGGGGACCCACGTTGCCTCTTCGAGCTGGGCCCCATGGGCACCAGTCGCTCGCCATCGTGCCCCACCTCTGGGCCTGGCTCCACAGGGGAGCCACGGTGACCCGCGTCCGGGCGAGAAAATATCTAGGTCCTCGATTTGTACTTTTCATAAAGGTCTTTGAGCTGCTCTTTGTCTGATTCCTCACCTAGGACCTGTTTGTCTTGGGGGACCCTACCAGGGGGCATAGAAACCCCCGGACAACATAGCTCCTAGGATCAGTGGGACACGCAAACCACAAAGGTGGCGGCTCAGAAAGCAGGTTATATAAACATAACTCCAAAACCAAACATGCAAGATGTCTAAACATGCCTGTAATATTGTATCAATGTGAGTTTTACTAGAATCGGTTGTTTTTTTAAGGCTTGCAAACACAAAAATTTTTTTTTACTCAATATGACAGTAAGTTCTTAAAATGCTGAGATAATGTGAAAAAAGCAATACAAATGTATTCCAACATGATTCCTAAACCAAACATGCAAAATGTCTAAAAATGCCTGTAATATTGAATCCATGTGAGTTTTACTAGAATCATTTGTTTTTGTAAGGTTTGCAAATACAAAAATTGAGTTTTATGACGGACACAAGTTAGTTTTTTTACTCATTATAACAGTATGGATGTCATATTATATATTAAAGTTATATAAACATAACTCCAAAACCAAACGTGCATTATGTCCAAAATTGCCTGTAATATTGTATAGATGTGAGTTTTACTAGAATCAGGTTTGCAAATACAAAAATTGGGTTTTATGACAGTATACTGTCACACTCAATATGACAGTATAACTGTCATACTAAATCCATCCATTTTCTTCCGCTTATCCGAGGTCGGGTTGCGGTGGCAGCAGCCTAAGCAGAGAGCCCAGACTTCCCTCTCCCCAGCCACTTCGTCCAGCTCTTCTCGGGGGATCCCCAGGCGTTCCCAGGCCATAGTCTTTCCAATGTATCCTAGGTCTTCCCCATGGCCTCCTGCCGTTCGGACCTAGGGAGGCGTTCGGGTGGCATCCTGAGCAGATGCCCGAACCACCTCATCTGGCTCCTCTCAATGTGGAGGAGCAGCGGCTTTACACTGAGTTCCTCCCAGATGACAGAGCTTCTTACCCTATCTCTAAGGGAGAGACCTACCACCCGGCGGAGGAAACTCATTTCGGCCGCTTGTACCCGTGACCTTGTCCTTTCGGTCATAACCCAAAGCTCATGACCATAGGTGAGGATGGGAACGTTGATCGACCGGTAAATTGAAAGCTTTTCCTTCTGGCTCAGCTCCTTCTTCACCACAACGGATCGATATAGCGTCCTCATTACTGAAGACGCAGCACCGATCCGCCTGTAGATCTCACAATCCACTCTATCCTCACTCGTGAATAAGACTCCTAGGTACTTGAACTCCTTCACTTGGGGCAAGATCTCTTTCCCAACCTCGAGATGGCACTCCACCCTTTCCCGGGCGAGAAACCATGGACTCGGACTTGGAGGTGCTGATTCTCATCCCAGTCGCTTCACTGCGAACCGATCCAATGAAAGCTGAAGATCTTGGCCAGTTGAAGCCATCAGGACCACATCATCTGCAAAAAGCAGAGACCTAATCCTGCAGCCACCAAACCAGGCGCAGTCATGGCGTTGAGGGGATCCTCAAAGCCATGACTGCGCCTAGATATTCTGTCCATTAAAGTTATGAACAGAATCGGTGACAAAGGGCAGCCTTGGCGGAGTCCAACCCTCACTGGAAAGGGGTCCGACATACTGCCGGCAATGCGGACCAAGCTCTGACACTGATCATACAGGGAGACACCCGCCACAATCAGACATGCCGATACTCCATACTCTCTGAGCACTCCCCACAGGATTTCCCGGGGGCCAAGGTCGAATGTCTTCTCCAAGTCCACAAAACTTATGTAGAGTGGTTGGGCAAACTCCCATGCACACTCAAGGACCCTGCCGAGAGTATAGAGCTGGTCTACCGTTCCACGACCAGGACGAAAACCACACTGTTCGTCCTGGATCCGAGGTTCCTCCTCTCCATTACACATGAATAGACCTTACCGGGAAGGCTGAGGAGTGTGATCTACGATAGTTGGAACACACCCTCCGGTTCCCCTTCTTAAAGAGAGGAACCACCACCCCGGTCTGCCAATCCAGAGGTACCGCCCCCGATGTAGACGCAATGTTGCAGAGTCTTGTCAACCAAGACTGCCCCACAGCATCCAGAGCCTTAAGGAACTCCGGACGGAGGAGCTTTTTAACTACCTTGGCAACCTCAGCCCCAGAAATAGGAGAGCCCACCACAGACTTCCCAGGCACTGTTTCCTCATAGGAAGACGTGTTGGTGGGACTGAGGAGGTCTCGCTTGGCCTGTCGGTATGCCCACTGCCTCTGGAGTCCCATGAGCCAAAAGGACCCGGTGGCTCTTTCTTCAGCTTGACAGCATCCCTCACTGCTGGTGGATTACCGCCACGACAGGCACCAAACACCTTGCGGCCACAGCTTCAATCAGCTGGCTCAACAAGAGAGGAACGGAACATGGTCCACTCAGACTCAATGTCCAGCACCTCCCTCGTGACATGTTCAAAGTTCCTCCGGACATGTTCAAAGTTCTTCAGGAGACTCTGCTAGGTGTTCCCAGCAGACCCTTACAATGCGTTTGGGCCTGCCAGGTCTGACCGGCATCCTCCCCTACCATCGGAGCCAGCTCACCACCAGGTGGTGGTTGGTAGAAAGCTCTGCCCCTCTCTTCACCGAGTGTCCAAAACATGAGGCCGCAAATCCCATGACACAACTACAAAGTCAATCATGCGGCCGAGGGTGTCCTTGTGCCAAGTGCACATATGGACACCCTTATGTTTGAACATTGTGTTTGTTATGGACAATCCGTGACAAGCACAAAAGTCCAATAACAAAGCACCACTTGGGTTCAGATCCGGGTGGCCATTTTTCCCAATCACGACTCTCCAGGTTTCACTGTCGTTGCCAACATAGCGTTGAAGTCCACCAGCAGAACAAGGGAATCACCCGAGGGAGCACTCTCCAGTACTCCCTCAAGGGAATCCAAAAAGAGTTGGTACTCTGAGCTGCTGTTTGGTGTGTAAACACAAACAACAGTCAGGACCCGTCACCCAACCCGAAGGCTGAAGGAAGCTACCATCTCGTCTATTGGGTTTAAAGTCCAACGTGCAGGCTTTGAGCCGGGGGGCAACAAGAATTGCCACCCCAGCCTCTCATTAGTTGCAACGCCAGTGGGGAATCTCTTCCACTGTGGCGTTGCAAGTAATGAAAGTTTAGCTCAGTCCAGCCCCTCTGAGAGAACAGGTTCCAGAGCCCTTGCTGTGAGTCCAACTATATCTAGCCGGGAACGTCTCCACCTCAAGCACCAGCTCAGGCTCCTTCCCTCCCAGCGAGGTGACGTTCCATGTCCCAAGAGCGAGCTTATGTAGCCGATAATCGGACCACCAAGTGCCCTGCCTTCGGCTGCCGCCCAGCTCACACTGCACCCTCTATGACCCAGCCCATGAGTGGTGAGCCCTGGAGGGGGGATCCACGTTGCCTCTTCGAGCTGAGCACGGCTGGGCCCCATGGGGACAGGCCCGTCAATCGCCATCGTGCCACACCTCTGGGCCTGGCTCCACAGGGGAGCCACGGTGACCTGCGTCCGGGCGAGAAAAAATCTAGGTCCTCAATTGTGGTCTTTGAGCTGCTCTTTGTCTGATCCCTCACCTAGGACCTGTTTGTCTTGGGAGACCATAGAAGCCCCCGGACAACATAGTTCCTGGATCAGTGGGACACGCAAACCACAAAGGTGGCGGCTCAGAAAGCAGGTTATATAAATATAACTCCAAAACCAAACATGCAATATGTCTAAACATGCCTGTAATATTGTATCAATGTGAGTTTTCCTAGAATCGGTTGTTTTTGTAAGGTTTGCAAATACAAAAATTAGGTTTTACTCTCAATGACAAAATCACACTCAATATGACAGTTATTTAAACATAACTCATAAACCACACAAAAAAATGGCTAATAATGCCTGAAATAATGAATCATTGGGAGTTTTACTGAGTTTTACATTTTGCAAACACAAAAAGTAGTTTTTTACTTGACTGTAATGTTCTTAGAAACCTGAGATAATGGGAAAAAAGCAATACAAATGTATTTAAACCTAACTCCTAAACAACACATGCAAAATGGCTAATAATGCCTAGGGAGACATGTAACGTTGTTAGTTTAAAAAAATGATCTTTTGTAAAGATATCAAAGACACAAGCTAGTTTTTTTTTATTCAATATGACAGTATAACAGTCATACTAAATATGAAAGTTATATAAACATAACTCCAAAACCAAACATGTGTCATGTCTAAAAATGCCTGTAATAATGTATTTATGTGAGTTTGTAAGGTTTGCAAAAACAAAAAGTAGTTTTTTACTCAATATGAAAGTAATGTTCTTAGAATCCTGAGATAATGCGAAAAAAGCAATACAAATGTATTCAAACACAAATTTTAAACCAAACATGTAAAATGTCTAAAAATGCCTGTAATATTGAATCTATATAAGTTTTACTAGAATCAATTGTTTTTGTAAGGTTTGCAAATAGAAAAATTAGGTTTTACACATAATGACATTAAAACTGTAACACTCAATATGACAATTATTTATTTATAACTCCTAACCACACATGAAACATGTCTAATAATGCGTGAAAAAAATTATCTTTGTGAGTGTTACTAGAAACATTTTCTTTTGTAAGGTTTGCAAAGACAGGTTAGTTTTTTTTACTCAATATGACAGTATAACTGCCACACTCAATATGACAGTTATTTAAACATAACTCTTAAACTACACATGAAAAATGACTAACAATGCCTGAAATAATGCATTCTTGTAAGTTTTACTCGAAACATATGCTTTTTTAAGGCTTGCAAACACAAAAAATATTTTTTTACTCAATATGACAGTAATGTTCTAAAATTCTGAGAAAAAACGAACAAATCAAAAAAAATGATTCCAACATAATTCCTAAACCACATATGCAAAATGTCTAAAAATGTCTGTAATATTGAATCCATGTGAGTTTTACTAGATTTAAATGATTTTGTAAGGTTTGCAAATACATAAATTAGGTTTTACTTACTATGTCATAACTGACAGTATATGACAGTTATTTAACCATAACTCAAACCACACATGAAAAATGGCTAATAATGCCTGAAATAATGCATCCTTGGCCGTTTTACTCGAAACACATGCTTTTTTAAATCTTGCAAACACAAAAAGTAGTTTTTTTACTCAATATGACTGTAATGTTCTTAAAATCCTGAGATAATGCGAAAAAAGCAATAAAAATGTATTTAAACATTACTCCTAAACAACATATGCAAAATGGCTAATAATGCCTGGAAACATGTATATTTGTTAGTTTTACTGGAAAAATTATCTTTTGTAAAGTTTGCAAAGACACAAGCCAGTTTTTTTTTATTCAATATGACAGTATAACAGTCATATTAAATATGAAAGTTATATTAACATAACTCCAAAACCAAACATGTGTCATGTCTAAAAATACCTGTAATAATGTATTAATGTGAGTTTGTAAGGTTTGCAAAAACAAAAAGTAGTTTTTTACTCAATATGAAAGTAATGATCTTAGAATCCTGAGATAATGCGAAAAAAGCAATAAAAATGTATTTAAACTTAACTCCTAAACAACCCAGGCAAAATGGGTAATAATGCCTGGAGACATGTATCTTTGTTAGTTTTACTAGAAAATGTATCTTTTGTAAAGTTTGCAAAGACACAAGCTAGTTGTTTTTATTCAATAAGACTGTATAACAGTCATACTAAATATGAAAGTTATATAAACATAACTCCAGAACCAAACGTGTGTCATGTCTAAAATTGCCCATAATAATGTATTTATGTGAGTTTGTAAGGTTTGCAAAAACAAAAAGTAGTTTTTTCCTCAATATGAAAGTAAGGATTTTAGAATGCTGAGATAATGCGAAAAAAGCAATAAAAATGTATTTAAACATAATTCCTAAACAACCCATGCAAAATGGCTAATAATGCCTGGAGACATGTATCTTTGTTAGTTTTACTAGAAAAAATGATCTTTTGTAAAGATATCAAAGACACAAGCTAGTTTTTTTAATTCAATATGACAGTATAACAGTCCTACTAAATATGAAAGTTATCAAAACATAACTCCAAAACCAAACATGTGTTATGTCTAAAAATGCCTGTAATAATGTATTTATGTGAGTTTGTAAGGTTTGCAAAAACAAAAAGTAGTTTTTTACTCAATATGAAAGTAATGATCTAAGAATCCTGAGATAATGCGAAAAAAGCAATAAAAATGTATTTCAACATAATTCCTAAACAACCCATGCAAAATGGGTAATAATGCCTGGAGACATGTATCTTTGTTAGTTTTACTAGAAAAATGATCTTTTGTAAAGTTTGCAAAGACACAAGCTAGTTTTTTTTTAATTCAATATGACAGTATAACAGTCATATTAAATATAAAAGTTATATAAACATAACTCCAAAACCAAACATGTGTCATGTCTAAAAATGCCTGTAATAATGTATTTATGTGAGTTTGTAAGGTTTGCTAAAACAAAAAGTAGTTTTTTACTCAATATGAAAGTAATGATCTAAGAATCCTGAGATAATGCGAAAAACGCAATAAAAATGTATTTAAACATAATTCCTAAACAACCCATGCAAAATGGGTAATAATGCCTGGAGACATGTATCTTTGTTAGTTTTACTAGAAAAATGATATTTTGTAAAGTTTGCAAAGACACAAGCTAGTTTTTTTTTATTTAATATGACAGTATAACAGTCATACTAAATATAAAAGTTATATAAACATAACTCCAAAACCAAACATGTGTCATGTTTAAAAATGTCTGTAATAATGTATTTATGTGAGTTTGTAAGGTTTGCAAAAACAAAAAGTAGTGTTTTACTCAATATGAAAGTAATGATCTTAGAATCCTGAGATAATGCGAAAAAAGCAATACAAATGTATTCAAATACAACTTATAAACCAAAAATGCCTGTAATATTGAATCTATGTAAGTTTTACTAGAATCAATTGTTTTTGTAAGGTTTGCAAATACAAAAATTAAGTTTTACACATAATGACATTATAACTTTAACACTCAATATGAAAGTTATTTAATTATAACTCCTAAATACACATGAAACATGTCTAATAGCGTGAAAAAAAATTATCTTTGTGAGTGTTGTTTAGAAACATTTTCTTTTGTAAGGTTTGCAAAGACACAAGTTAGTTTTTTTTTAACTAAATATGACAGTATAACGCCACCCTCAATATGACAGTTATTTAAACATAACTCCTAAACCACACCTGAACAATGGCTAATAATGCCTGAAATAATGCATATTTGGGAGTTTTACTGGAAACACATGCTTTTTTTAAGGTTTGCAAACACAAAAATTATTTTTTTACTCAATATGACAGTAATGTTCTAAAAATCCTGAGATAATGTGAAAAAAGCAATACAAATGTATTACAACATAATTCCTAAACCAAACATGCAAAATGTCTGAAAATGCCTGTAATATTGAATCCATGTGAGTTTTATTTGAATCAGTTGTATGGTTTGCTAATACAAAAATTGGGTTTTATGACAAACACAAGTTAGTTATTTTACTCAATATAACAGTTTAGCTGTCATACTATATATGAAAGTTATATAAACATAACTCCAAAACCAAACATGCATTATGTCCAAAACTGCCTGTAATATTGTATATATGTGAGTTTTACTAGAATCAGGGTTGCAAATACAAAAATTGGGTTTTATGACAGTATACTGTCACACTCAATATGACACTTATTTAAACATAACTCAAACAACACATGCAAAATGGCTAATAATGCCTGGAGCATGTATCTTAGTTAGTTTTACTAGAAAAATTGTATTTTGTAAGGTTTGCAAAGACACAAGTTAGTTGTTTTTTTTATTCAATATGACAGTATAACTGTCATACTAAATATGAAAGTTATATAAACATTACTCTAAAACCAAACATGCATTATGTCTAAAAATGTCTGTAATATTGTATCTGTGTGAGTTTTACTAGATTTAGTTGTTTTTGTAAGGTTTGCAAATACAAAATAAGGGTTTTACTCACTATGACAGTTTACTGTCACACTCAATCTGACAGTTATTTATTTAAACATAACTCCTAAACCACACATGCAAAATGGCTAATAATGCCTGGAGATATGTATCTTTGTGAGTTTTACTAGAAACATTATATTGTGTAAGGTTTAGTTAGTTTTTGTACTCAATCTGACAGTATAACTGTCATTCTAAATCCATCCATTTTCTTCCGGGGGCAGCAGCCTGAGCAGAAAATCCCAGACTTCCCTCTCCCCAGCCACTTCGTCCAGCTCTTCTCGGGGTATTCCGAGGCGTTCCCAGGCCAGCCGGGGACATAGTCTTTCCAATGTGTCCTAGGTCTTCCCCGTGGCCTCCTGCCACACCTCCCTAGAGGCGTTCGGGTGGCACCCTGAGCAGATGCCCGAACCACCTCATGGCTCCTATCAATGTGGAGGAGCAACGGCTTTACTTTGAGTTCCTCCCGGATGACAGAGCTTCTCACCCTGTCTCTAAGGGAGAGACCCACCACCCGGCAGAGGAAACGCATTTCGGCCGCTTGTCCTTTCGGTCATAACCCAAAGCTGGTAACGTAGATCGACGGTAAATTGAGAGCTTTTCCTTCTGGCTCAGCTCCTTCTTCACCACAACGGATCGATATAGCGTCCTCAATACTGAAGACGCCGCACCAATCCGCCTGTGGATCTCTCGATCCACTCTATCCTCACTCGTGAACAAGACTCCTAGGTACTTGAACTCCTCCACTTGGGGCAAGATCTCCTCCCCAACCTGGAGATGGCACTCGACCCTTTCCTGCGTGGACTTGGACTTGGAGGTGCTGATTCTCATCCCAGTCGCTTCACACTCAAGGACCCTGCCGAGAGTATAGACCTGGTCTACCGTTCCACGACCAGGACGAAAACCACACTGTTCGTCCTGGATCCGAGTTTCCTCCTCTCCAGTACACATGAATAGACCTTACCGGGAAGGCTGAGGAGTGTGTTTCACGATAGTTGGAACACACCCTCCGGTTCCCCTTCTTAAAGAGAGGAACCACCACCCCGGTCTGCCAATCCAGAGGTACCGCCCCCAATGTTCACGCGATGTTGCAGAGTCTTGTCAGCCAAGACAGCCCCACAGTATCCAGAGCCTTAAGGAACTCATCCACCACCGGGGCCTTGCCACAGAGGAGCTTTTTAACTACCTAGGCAACCTAAGCCCCAGAAATAGGAGAGTCCACCACAGATTCCCCAGGCACTGCTTGGCCTGTCGGTATGCCCGCTGCCTCTGGAGTCCCATGAGCCAAAAGGACCCGATAGGCTCTTTCTTCAGCTTGACGGCATCCCTCACTGCTGGTGGCCACCAGCGAATTCTAGGATTACCGCCACGACAGGCACCAAACACCTTGCGGCCACAGCTCCAATCAGCAGACTCGACAAGAGAGGCACGGAACATGGTCCACTCAGACTCAATGTCCAGCACCTCCCTCGTGACATGTTCAAAGTTCTTCCTTATGTTTGAACATTGTGTTTGTTATGGACAATCCGTGACGAGCACAAAAGTCCAATAACAAAGCACCACTTGGGTTCAGATCCGGGTGGCCATTTTTCCCAATCACAACTCTCCAGGTTTCACTGTCCTTGCCAACATGAGCATTGAAGTCCCCCAACAGAACAAGGGAATCACCCGAGGGAGCACTCTCCAGTACTCCCTCAAGGGAATCCAAAAAGAGTGGGTACTCTGAGCTGCTGTTTGGTGCGTAAACACAAACAACAGTCAGGACCCGTCACCCAACCCGAAGGCGGAGGGAAGCTACCATCTCGTCTACTGGGTTAAAGTCCAACGTGCAGGCTTTGAGCAACAACAATTGCCACCCCAGCCTCTCATTGCTTGCAACGCCAGAGTGGAAGAGAGTCCAGCCCCTCTTGAGAGAACAGGTTCCAGAGCCCTTGCTGTGCGTCGAAGTGAGTCCAACTATATCTAGCCGGAACTTCTTCACCTGGCGCACCAGCTCAGGCTCTTTCCCTCCCAGCGAGGTGACGTTCCACGTCCCAAGAGCGAGCTTATGTAGCCGATAATCGGACCGCCAAGTGCCCTGCCTTGGGCTGCCGCCCAGTTCACACTGCATCCGACCTCTATGACCTCAATGGGCCCAAGAGTGGTGAGCCCATTGGAGGGTTGACCCACGTTGCCTCTTCGAGCTGAGCCCGGCAGGGCCCCATGGAGACAGGCCCGGCCACCAGTCGCTCGCCATCGTGCCCCACCTCTGCGCCTGGCTCCACAGGGGAGCCACGGTGACCTGCGCCTGGGCGAGAAAAAATCTAGGTCCTCGATTTGTACTTTTCATAAAGGTCTTTGAGCTGCTCTTTGTCTGATCCCTCACCTAGGACCTTTTCTCAGGGGATCCCGAGGCGTTCCCAGGCCAGCCGGGAGACATAGTGTTCCCAATGTGTCCTGGGTCTTCCCGTGGCCTCCAGGATGACAGAGCTTCACCTTCACCAGGGGTGTCAAACTCAAACACAGAGTGGGCCAAAGTTTAAAACTGAACAAAGGCCAAGGTTGAACAAATTAACCTTTTACTAGGGACCCAAACAAGTTTTGCATTGAATATTGAACAAGCAAGGCTTATATAACTTTATAGTGACATGCAAAATGGAGTTTCAAATAATAATAATAATAATTAAAAAATATCAATTGCATATCAAATACAATTTAAATAAAAATTGAATGCCTCTTTTCTATTTGCAGCCTTCTGAGGTAAATATCAACATTAACTTTTTCCACAGGCTAATACATTTGAAAATAAAATAAAAATGAATAAAACAACCATTCAGGACATTAAACTGCTCAGTTTGCAACACACTGATCTAATTTGATGTGCCCAAGCCAGATACCTGGCATCTTTCTTTAGATGCTAGTTCTTTAACGTCGGGGCTCAGGCTTTGAGCTGAGGCAACTTTCATTATCGAACGAAGGTGTTCAACAGTCATATCTCGTACACCCAATTCTAACATCATTCACACCCAGTCACAAGAAATGTGCAGCTTCAGCACGCATACACAAATGAATGCAACGCATACTTCATCAACAGCGATACAGGTTACACTGAGAGTGCCAGTATAAAAAACTTTAACACTGTTAGAAATATACGCCACACTGTGAACCCACACCAAACAAAAATAAAAAACACTTTTCAGGAGAACATCCGCACCGTAACATAACATAAACACAAAAGAACAAATACCCAGAATCTTTTGCAGCACTAACTCTTTCGGGACGCTACAAAATACACCCCCGCTACCACCAACCCCCCCCCCCCCCCCCCCCCCCCCCCCCCCACCTTGTAGCGTCCCGGAAGATTTAGTGCTACAAAGGGTTCCGGGTATTTGTTCTGTTGTGTTTATGTTGTGTTACGGTGCGGATGTTCTCCCGAAATGTGTTTGTCATTCTTGTTTGGTGTGGATTCACAGTGTGGCGTATATTTCTAAAAGTGTTAAAGTTTTTTATTTGGCTACCGTCAGTGTAACCTGTATCGCTGTTGATGAAGTATGCGTTGCATTCAATTGTGTGTGGGTGCAGAAGCTGCACTGACATGAAACTGGGCCGGCACTCGTTTGACTAGCTGAAAAAAAGAAAAAAAAAATCGGGAGGAGTGCTGGATTCACTCCTGGGAGGGTTGGCAAGTATTAGAAGTTGCGGTGAATGCAGTGTTACAGCGGCACTGCCGCAATGTATAATCGACGGTCCAGCTTTAGTGTTAATTTGATATTGCCTCAAGGGCCAAGTCAAATTACACGTTGGGCCAAATTTGGCCCACGGGCCAGAGTTCGACACCCATGACCTTCACTGTAAAAAATTACTGTAAAAATAAAAAATAAAATTACAGTTATATACTCCATCCATCCATCCATTTTATACCGCTTATTCCCTTCGGGGTCGCGGGGGGCGCTGGAGCCTATCTCAGCTACAATCAGGCGGAAGGCGGGGTACACCCTGGACAAGTCGCCACCTCATCGCAGGGCCAACACAGATAGACAGACAACATTCACACTCACATTCACACACTAGGGCCAATTTAGTGTTGCCAATCAACCTATCATGTTCTTCTTAAATGCAGTTAAGTACTGTAAATTTTGTTGCATTTTTCAAAAAATATCGACCAGCAGTAAGTTACTGTAAAACCTACAGTGTAATTCAGAATTTTTCAGACTTGTTTCTTGGGTCCGCCCACAATTCGTCCAACCGAGCTTCATTTCACCTGGCCGACCCTGCTAAATCCATCCTACTGCATCGTGTGTATTTGATAACAAGGTAAGAGTCGCTTGTACCTTGATGTGTCATTTTCTGTTTGAATTATTTTATATATATATTTATAAAGTCCGAAATGACATAGCGTCACAGTCAGCATCACAGACACTATCGTTGACCACGCGCATGTACCGCCGCATGCTAGCTAGCTAAGTTTTCTTCTTTTTTGTCATAGTCATCATAAAAGATGATAACTTGCAACATATGTGCTACGACTTGCAGCAATGTATTTGCGTATGTTAGACACATGCGAAGTCATAGTTGTATGCCTAATGCATCGTTTTAGTGTGCTTTCCCTAAATGCACAAGAGTTTTTTCCAACTTCTCAGCCTTCAAAACTCACAGCCGTCGTCATAAATATGGCAAGAGTAGGACTGATATGTATAGCGCAGAAGGTTTACCTTGTAATATTGTCTCATGTAGCGCGAAGTGCGATGATATACGGGCCTTTCTCCTGCATTTGAAAAGTCATATTACCGAAGGTAGGACAGTTACGTGCCCCTTCAGTCAATGTGAAAAAAGATTTACAGTTAAGTCTACTTTCACATCGCACGTGTCAAGGAAGCACTACGGCTACACTGAACGAAGTTTGACTTGCTCAACAGCAAATCCAAGCAGCTCTTGTGTTATTAACACTGATGATGACTATTGTGATATGTAACTTGAGAATTCAGGATATTCCTGTTATGAAGACATAGAGGTCTACTTGCATTAAAAAAATGTTCACAGCACTGAAAAAAGGTTGAGAACCACTGCCTTAGGACAGTGGTTCTCAACCTTTTTTCAGTTATGTACCCCTGTGAACATTTTTTAAATTCAAGTACCCCCTAATCAGAGCAAAGCATTTTTGGTTGAAAAAAAGAGATAAAGAAGTAAAATACAGCACTATGTCATCAGTTTCTGATTTATTAAATTGTATAACAGTGCAAAATATTGCTCACTTGTTGTGGTCTTTCTTGAACTATTTGGAAAAAAAGATATAAAAATAACTAAAAACTTGTTGAAAAATAAACAATTGATTCAATTATATTTAAAGATTTTTACACATAGAAGTAATCAACTTAAAGTGCCCTCTTTGGGGATTGCAATAGAGATCCATCTGGATTCATGAACTTCATTCTCAACATTTCTTCACAAAAAAAGAAATCTTTAACATCAATATTTATGGAACATGTCCACTACGCTTCAACCAAGCCTCCATTGTTTTCTACATGGATAGTAGATTGACAGTTGGTGCCGTGTGGCACCGCCAGGTAGGGTCAAACCATCATGGCATGGGGGAAACTCTGGCTTTATGGTAATGAATGGAATAGCCTACTTGATTAGTTGTTCAGTTTATGAACTTACATTCATATTTTGTCGAAGTATTATTCAATAAATATATTTATAAAGGATTTTTGAATTGTTGCTATTTTTAGAATATTTAAAAAAAATCTCACGTACCCCTTGGCATACCTTCAAGTACCCCCAGGAGTACGCGTACCCCCATTTGAGAACCACTGCCTTAGGAGACTAGATGTAAACAGAGTAAAGAGAGAGCGAGTGAGGTGGCCATTCCAAATACTTTTAAAATGCTACCCATATTGGATACTGTTTAGGAACATAAACTGCATTTCAGAGCTTTATTTGTCCATTCTTAACATGTACAAGACACATAAGAACTGAAATTACATTTTCGGCACAATCCCGCTAAGAGCAGACATACGTTACAGGGAGACAAGACGGGACCGCCAACGGATCAGCCACTTAGGGCGCTCCTTAAAAAGGTGGGAAAAAAGGTGACATTGGGGAAGGGGGGGAGAGTAAAAAAAATATCAGTCTGAGGCTGGACCCTCAGGAATGGTCCAGACTTAGTCCGAGGAAAAAAAACTCACATAGCATGGCACACATAAACATGGTACATGTAATCACAACAACTCGCAACAGAGTCATCCAACAGGACTTTGGAGGCCGGCAGCTGCTGTTGAGCGCTACTCAGCCCCCACAACCCCGGAGGAATTAAGCAGTGGTGAAGGCGTTGATTTGGGGAGGGGTGTGTGCGTGCATGTATGCCCAATTAACTTGGGTGAGATGTTGGAATTGTCTTTATGGGCCGAGGCCGGCCCCAAGAGTTCAAGAGTTCAAGAGTCCGACCCAGGTGCTTTTGAAAAAAAAGGGAAAGGTCAAAAGCGTCCATCTTTGAGGAGTCCTCAGGGGAGTGTTTTCAAACAGCCTGTTCCTCAAGGCCATTCGAGGGAGTCAAATCGTAGATTAAGATGTTGTTTTTTCTTCGAGCAGTCAAAACAATGACATTCCTGCTGTGTATGCTGGCTCTGACAATTCCAATTTATTCTTTCTCTAACTTCATCAAGATGGAATCTACCTTGCGATTCAAATCAGCAATCGCTCCAGTCTGTGATCCCACAGCACGACCCAATCCTTCCATTGCGTTGAACAGCCTGTTGGCCCCTTGAGTGGCTGCCATCGTCTTCCGAATTTGACGATACACCAGAGCAATGCCCAGCCCAATCAGCAAATTCCCTGCGATCACAGCTCCAAATAGGTAGATGTCTTCCACGTCCTCGATGGAAAGGACTGAGAGGCACATGATTCTCCAAGTATTCCAGGAATCTCTCACGTACCCCGCAGCAATGGTTCCATCAGGGCAGCCAGGCTCCCCCGAACCTCTTTTCCTTGTCGAAAAGACTGTGTCAATTGCGTCGAGAGTCCAGTTGATCAAATTCATTTTGATGTTTAGATTTGAGGACAGCTCAAGAAAAGAGGCTTCAAAAAGTTCGGACAAAGACAAGGACACAAGAAAGCAAGCGGGAAGGAGGAGGAGCAGGGAAAAATGCGACCACCCTCACCAAGAGGCAAGACAGACACCAGTTGCTGGTGACAAAGTCACAATAAAACGTTGGATGATCAGCATGGAAGGTGATGTCATCTGCAAAAGCGTCCAATTTAGCTTAATCTCAGGGCTTGCTGCCCTTCTTGCCACCTATTATGTGTTCAACTTGGAATACCAAGAGGAAGGTCCTCGGACATTGGAATTTGTTCAAAGGTAAATCCTCTTGATACTGTTAAAATACTGTTAGGATATTTTATTTTATATTTCTCACCTCTGTTCAGGAATTTGACTTGTCATTTCCCCAATTTTGTGCCTTAAATCAATGACTCTTCCGTTCCTTTCTTATTAGGGACCGAAGCACCAGTTTGACTCTAGGATACAGAGAAGGTAGGTAATGTGCAGGTAAAGATATGTTGACTGGGTCAAAGAAGGAAGCACCTGTTTGACCCCAGGATGCAGAAAAAGTAGGTAATTTGCAGGTAAAGATATGTTGACTGGATGATGGCAGGAAGCACCAGCTTGACCCGAGAATGCAGAGCAAGTAGGTAATGTGCGGGTGAAGATATGTTGAATGGGTAAAGGCACGAAGCACCACTGTGACCCCACCATGCAGGGAAGGTAGGCTATGTTGAATGGGTGAAAGAAGGAAGCGCAGGTGTGGTCGAGGCCATGCAGACAAGGTAGGTATGTGCAGGTGAAGATATGTTGTATGGTGAAAGAAAGAAGCACCAGTGTGACCCAAGGATGCAGGGAAGGTAGGTAATGTGCAGGTAAAGATATGTTGAATGGGTGAAGGCAGGAAACACCAGCTAGACGCCAGGATACAGAGAAGGTAGGTAATGTGCAGGTAAAGATATGTTGAATGAGTAAAGGCAGGAAACACCAGCTTGACTCCAGGATGCAGAGAAGGTAGGTAATGTGCAGGTAAAGATATGTTGAATGGGTAAAGGTAGAAAGCACCAGCGTGACCACACTATGCAGAGAAGGTAGGTAATGTGCAGGTAAAGATATGTTGAATGGGTAAAGGCAAGAAGCACCAGTGTGACCCCAGGATGCAGAGAAGATAGGTAATGAGCAGGTAACGATATGTTAAATGGGTGAAAGCAGGAAACATCAGCGTAAATACACGGTCCCGTAGATGGAGAGAAAACATAAATAGAGAGAGGGATTGGGGAGGCTTTAGCATTGTCTTCCTCTCTGAATTTGTCTTAATGGGTTTTAGAGCATTCACTCATCTACAGCTGTGGTTATGGTATAGGCTCACATATATCCTACAATTGATATTAATATTTGTGCAGTGCATATTCCTAAATAACAATGTGAGGGGGGTTCTGTATCGACTGCAAGTAATCTTCAATCACAACAGAATATCTAATATGCTTTCTCTCTTTTTTAGGCGATTCATTGGCGTTAACCCTGAGAGGGGAACAAAGGCTAGCCAGGGAAAGGTGGTGTCCAAGAAGACCGGGAAGCTGGTCCAGAAAAAGGCAGCAACTGTAAATCCTCACGTAGCCACCCTTATAAAACATCTCACAGACTTTGAGTGGGGCGTTATGTAGCCGACAACTAAACACTGGACTCGTGTTCAGTGTTTTGTCTCCAGTTAGAAATTAAGTGGACATGTTATAAATGTTAAAATGCTTTACTGAAAATAAGAAGAATGCACTAAATGTACATTGAATGTATTTGATGCACTTTAAAATAATTGGTTAATAAAAACATAATCTTGCAAGGCCATTTCTCCAGTCATTTTTATGCCAGCAGATTGCAGGGGTTTTGATTTTGAAAAATTAAAAGTTCAACTCATTAACTTCTAGTGGCATTATACTGTAAAGCTCAGTCTAAAGTGCTTACAATTATTTTACTGTAATTAACTGTTAATGGATATTACAGTAGATACACTAAAATAACAGTGTAATGCCGCTAAACAGATGACAGTATTATGCTGTGAAGCGTATATTTGATACAGCACAGTACTGTGATACTTTTTAAAGTAATAAACTGTAGTGATAAATCACAGTATGTGTGCTGTAGAAAAACAGTTTTATACTGGAACCATTAGCTGCCAGTAGGTTACTGTAATTAAACGGTGAAAATTCTTACAGTAAGGGAGAGACCCGCCACCCAGCGGAGAAAACTCATTTCGGCCACTTGTACCCGTGATCTTGTCCTTTCGGTCATAACCCAAAGCTCATGACCATAGGTGAGGATGGGAACGTAGATTGACCGGTAAATTGAGAGCTTTTCCTTCTGGCGCAGCTCCTTCTTACCACAACGAATCGATATAGCGTCCTCATTACTGAAGACGTCGCACCGATCAGCCTGTGCATCTCACGATCCACTCTTCCCTCACTCATGAACCAGGTACTTGAACTCATCCACTTGGGGCAAGATCTCCTGCCCAACCTCGAGATGGCACTCCACCCTTTCCCGGGCGAGAACCTTGGACTTGGAGGTGCTGATTCTCATCCCAGTCGCTTCACACTCGGCTGCGAACCAATCCAATGAGAGCTGAAGATCCTGGCCAGTTAAAGCCATAAGGACCACATCATCTGCAAAAAGGAGAGACCTAATCCTGCAGCCACCAAACCGGATCCCCTCAACGCCATGACTGCGCCTAGAAATTCTGTCCTTAAAATGTATGAACACATTTGGTGACAAAGGGCAGCCAACACGAGGGTTGGACTCCGGTCCAACCCTCACTGGAAAGGGATCCGACTTACTGCTGGCAATGTGGACCAAGCTCTGACACTGATCATACAGGGAGCGACCCGCCACAATCAGACATGCCGATACCCCATACTCTCTGAGCACTCCCCACAGGACTTCCCGGGGTGGCCACGGTCGAATGTCTTCTCCAAGTCCACAAAGCACATGTAGACTGGTTGGACAAACTCCCATGCACACTCAAGGACCCTGCCGAGAGTATAGAGCTGGTCTACCGTTCCACGACCAGGACGAAAACCACACTGTTCGTCCTGGATCCGAGGTTCCTCCTCTCCAGTACACATGAATAGACCTTACCGGGAAGGCTGAGGAGTGTGATCTACGATAGTTGGAACACACCCTCCGGTTCCCCTTCTTAAAGAGAGGAACCACCACCCCGGTCTGCCAATCCAGAGGTACCGCCCCTGATGTCCACGCGATGTTGCAGAGTCTTGTCAACTAAAACATCCCCACAGAATCCAGAGCCTTAAGGAGCTCATCCACCCCCGGGGCCTTGCCACCGAGGAGCTTTTTAACTACCTTGGCAACCTCAGCCCCAGAAATAGGAGAGCCCACCACAGATTCCCCAGGCACTGCTTGGCCTGTCGGTATGCCCGCTGCCTCTGGAGTCCCATGAGCCAAAAGGACCAGATAAGCTCTTTCTTCAGCTTGACGGCATCCCACCAGCGGGTTCTAGGATTACCGCCACGACAGGCACCAAACACCTTGCGGCCACAGCTCCAATCAGCTGGCTTGACAAGAGAGGCACGGAACATGATCCATTCAGACTCAATGTCCAGCACCTCCTTTGTGACATGTTCAAAGTTCCTCCGGAGGTAGAAAAAGAAACTCTCTCTGACAGGAGACTCTGCTAGGCATTCCCAAAAGACTCTCACAATGCGTTTGGGCCTGCCAGGTCTGTCCGGGATCCTACCCCACCATCGGAGCCAGCTCACCAGGTGGTGATCGGTAGAAAGCTCGCCCCTCTCTTCACCCGAGTGTCCAAAACATGAGGCCGCAAATCCCATGACACAACTACAAAGTCAATAATGGAACTGTGGCCGAGGGTGTCCTGGTGTCAAGTGCACATATGGACACCCTTATGTTTGAACATTGTGTTTGTTATGGACAATCCGTGACGAGCACAAAAGTCCAATAACAAAGCACCACTTGGGTTCAGATCCGGGTGGCCATTTTTCCCAATCACGACTCTCCAGGTTTCAAAGTCGTTGCCAACATGAGCGTTGAAGACCCCCAGCAGAACAAAGAAATCACCCGAGGGAGCACTCTCAAGGGAATCCAAAAAGAGTGGGTACTCTGAGCTGCTGTTTGGTGCGTAAACACCAACAACAGTCAGGACCCGTCACCCAACCCGAAAGCGGAGGGAAGCTACCATCTCGTCTTCTGGGTTAAGTCCAACGTGCAGGCTTTGAGCCGGGGGGCAACAAGAATTGCCAACCCAGCCTCTCATTACTTGCAACGCCATAGTGGAAGAGAGTCCAACCCCTCTTGAGAGAACAGGTTCCAGAGCCCTTGCTGTGCGTCGAAGTGAGTCCAGCTTTATCTAGCCGGGAACTTCTCCACCTCGCGAGGTGACGTTCCACGTCCCAAGAGCGAGCTTATGTAGCCGATAATCAGACCGCCAAGTGCCCTGCCTTCGGCTTCCGCCCAGCTAACACTGCACCCGACCTCTATGACCCAGCCCATGAGTGGTGAGCCTATTGCAGGGGGTCCAAAACATGAGGCCGCAAATCCCATGACACAACTACAAAGTCAATCATGCGGCCGAGGGTGTCCTTGTGCCAAGTGCACATATGGACACCCTTATGTTTGAACATTGTGTTTGTTATGGACAATCCGTGACAAGCACAAAAGTCCAATAACAAAGCACCACTTGGGTTCAGATCCGGGTGGCCATTTTTCCCAATCACGACTCTCCAGGTTTCACTGTCGTTGCCAACATAGCGTTGAAGTCCACCAGCAGAACAAGGGAATCACCCGAGGGAGCACTCTCCAGTACTCCCTCAAGGGAATCCAAAAATAGCTGGTACTCTGAGCTGCTGTTTGGTGTGTAAACACAAACAACAGTCAGGACCCGTCACCCAACCCGAAGGCTGAAGGAAGCTACCATCTCGTCTATTGGGTTTAAAGTCCAACGTGCAGGCTTTGAGCCAGGGGGCAACAAGAATTGCCACCCCAGCCTCTCATTAGTTGCAACGCCAGTGTGGAATCTCTTCCACTCTGGCGTTGCAACTAATGAAAGTTCAGCTCAGTCCAGCCCCTCTGATAGAACAGGTTCCAGAGCCCTTGCTGTGAGTCCAACTATATCTAGCCGGGAACGTCTCCACCTCAAGCACCAGCTCAGGCTCCTTCCCTCCCAGCGAGGTGACGTTCCATGTCCCAAGAGCGAGCTTATGTAGCCGATAATCGGACCGACAAGTGCCCTGCCTTCGGCTGCCGCCCAGCTCACACTGCACCCTCTATGACCCAGCCCATGAGTGGTGAGCCCTGGAGGGGGGATCCATGTTGCCTCTTCGAGCTGAGCACGGCTGGGCCCCATGGGGACAGGCCCGTCAATCGCCATCGTGCCACACCTCTGGGCCTGGCTCCACAGGGGAGCCACGGTGACCTGCGTCCGGGCGAGAAAAAAATCTAGGTCCTCAATTGTACTTTTAATAAAGGTCTTTGAGCTGCTCTTTGTCTGATCCCTCACCTAGGACCTGTTTGTCTTGGGAGACCATAGAAGCCCCCGGACAACATAGTTCCTGGATCAGTGGGACACGCAAACCACAAAGGTGGCGGCTCAGAAAGCAGGTTATATAAATATAACTCCAAAACCAAACATGCAATATGTCTAAACATGACTGTAATATTGTATCAATGTGAGTTTTCCTAGAATCGGTTGTTTTTGTAAGGTTTGCAAATACAAAAAATAGGTTTTACTCACAATGACAAAATCACACTCAATATGACAGTTATTTAAACATAACTCATAAACCACACAAAAAAATGGCTAATAATGCCTGAAATAATGAATCATTGGGAGTTTTACTGAGTTTTACATTTTGCAAACACAAAAAGTAGTTTTTTACTTGACTGTAATGTTCTTAGAACCCTGAGATAATGGGGAAAAAGCAATAAAAATGTATTTAAACCTAACTCCTAAACAACAAATGCAAAATGGCTAATAATGCATGTAACGTTGTTAGTTTAAAAAAATGATCTTTTGTAAAGATATCAAAGACACAAGCTAGTTTTTTTTATTCAATATGACAGTATAACAGTCATACTAAATATGAAAGTTATATAATCATAACTCCGAAACCAAACATGTGTAAGGTCTAAAAATGCCTGTAATAATGTATTAATGTGAGTTTGTAAGGTTTGCAAAAACAAAAAGTAGTTTTTTCCTCAATATGAAAGTAAGGATTTTAGAATCCTGAGATAATGCGAAAAAAGCAATAAAAATGTATTTAAACATAATTCCTAAACAACCCATGCAAAATGGGTAATAATGCCTGGAGACATGTATCTTTGTTAGTTTTACTAGAAAAATGATCTTTTGTAAAGTTTGCAAAGACACAAGCTAGTTTTTTTATTCAATATGACAGTATAACAGTCATACTAAATATAAAAGTTATATAAACATAACTCCAAAACCAAACATGTGTCATGTCTAAAAATGTCTGTAATAATGTATTTATGTGAGTTTGTAAGGTTTGCAAAAACAAAAAGTAGTTTTTTACTCAATATGAAAGTAATGATCTTAGAATCCTGAGATAATGCGAAAAAAGCAATAAAAATGTATTTAAACATAACTCCTAAAAAACCCAGGCAAAATGGGTAATAATGCCTGGAGACATGTATCTTTGTTAGTTTTACTAGGAAATGTATATTTTGTAAAGTTTGCAAAGACACAAGCTAGTTGTTTTTATTCAATAAGACAGTATAACAGTCATACTAAATATGAAAGTTATATAAACATAACTCCAGAACCAAACGTGTGTCATGTCTAAAATTGCCTATAATAATGTATTTATGTGAGTTTGTAAGGTTTGCAAAAACAAAAAGTAGTTTTTTCCTCAATATGAAAGTAATGATCTTAGAATCCTGAGATAATGCGAAAAAAGCAATAAAATGTATTTAAACATATTTCCTAAACACCCCATGCAAAATGGGTAATAATGCCTGGAGACATGTATCTTTGTTAGTTTTACTAGAAAAATGATCTTTTGTAAAGTTTGCAAAGACACAAGCTAGTTTTTGTTATTCAATATGACAGTATAACAGTCATACTAAATATAAAAGTTATATAAACATAACTCCAAAACCAAACATGTGTCATGTCTAAAAATGTCTGTAATAATGTATTTATGTGAGTTTGTAAGGTTTGCAAAAACAAAAAGTAGTTTTTTCCTCAATATGAAAGTAATGATCTTAGAATCCTGAGATAATGCGAAAAAAGCAATAAAAATGTATTTAAACATAATTCCTAAACAACCCATGCAAAATGGGTAATAATGCCTGGAGACATGTATCTTTGTTAGTTTTACTAGAAAAATGATCTTTTGTAAAGTTTGCAAAGACATAAGCTAGTTTTTTTTATTCAATATGACAGTATAACAGTCATACTAAATATAAAAGTTATGTAAACATAACTCCAAAACCAAACATGTGTCATGTCTAAAAATGTCTGTAATAATGTATTTATGTGAGTTTGTAAGGTTTGCAAAAACAAAAAGTAGTTTTTTCCTCAATATGAAAGTAATGATCTTAGAATCCTGAGATAATGCGAAAAAAGCAATAAAAATGTATTTAAACATATTTCCTAAACACCCCATGCAAAATGGGTAATAATGCCTGGAGACATGTATCTTTGTTAGTTTTACTAGAAAAATGATCTTTTGTAAAGTTTGCAAAGACACAAGTTAGTTTTTTTTATTCAATATGACAGTATAACAGTCATACTAAATATAAAAGTTATATAAACATAACTCCAAAACCAAACATGTGTCATGTCTAAAAATGTCTGTAATAATGTATTTATGTGAGTTTGTAAGGTTTGCAAAAACAAAAAGTAGTTTTTTCCTCAATATGAAAGTAATGATCTTAGAATCCTGAGATAATGCGAAAAAAGCAATAAAAATGTATTTAAACATAATTCCTAAACAACCCATGCAAAATGGTTAATAATGCCTGGAGACATGTATCTTTGTTAGTTTTACTAGAAAAATGATCTTTTGTAAAGTTTGCAAAGACATAAGCTAGTTTTTTTTATTCAATATGACAGTATAACAGTCATACTAAATATAAAAGTTATATAAACATAACTCCAAAACCAAACATGTGTCATGTCTAAAAATGTCTGTAATAATGTATTTATGTGAGTTTGTAAGGTTTGCAAAAACAAAAAGTAGTTTTTTCCTCAATATGAAAGTAATGATCTTAGAATCCTGAGATAATGCGAAAAAAGCAATAAAAATGTATTTAAACATATTTCCTAAACACCCCATGCAAAATGGGTAATAATGCCTGGAGACATGTATCTTTGTTAGTTTTACTAGAAAAATGATCTTTTGTAAAGTTTGCAAAGACACAAGCTAGTTTTTTTTATTCAATATGACAGTATAACAGTCATACTAAATATAAAAGTTATATAAACATAACTCCAAAACCAAACATGTGTCATGTCTAAAAATGTCTGTAATAATGTATTTATGTGAGTTTGTAAGGTTTGCAAAAACAAAAAGTAGTTTTTTCCTCAATATGAAAGTAATGATCTTAGAATCCTGAGATAATGCTAAAAAAGCAATAAAAATGTATTTAAACATATTTCCTAAACAACCCTTGCAAAATGGGTAATATTGCCTGGAGACATGTATCTTTGTTAGTTTTACTAGAAAAATGATCTTTTGTAAAGTTTGCAAAGACACTAGCTAGTTTTTTTTATTCAATATGACAGTATAACAGTCATACTAAATATAAAAGTTATATAAACATAACTCCAAAACCAAACATGTGTCATGTCTAAAAATGTCTGTAATAATGTATTTATGTGAGTTTGTAAGGTTTGCAAAAACAAAAAGTAGTTTTTTCCTCAATATGAAAGTAATGATCTTAGAATCCTGAGATAATGCGAAAAAAGCAATACAAATGTATTCAAACACAACTTTTAAACCAAACATGTAAATTGTCTAAAAATGCCTGTAATATTGAATCTATGTACGTTTTACTAGAATCAATTGTTTTTGTAAGGTTTGCAAATACAAAAATTAGGTTTTACACATAATGACATTATAACTTTAACACTCAATATGAAAGTTATTTAATTATAACTCCTAAATACACATGAAACATGTCTAATAGCGTGAAAAAAATTATCTTTGTGAGTGTTGCTAGAAACATTTTCTTTTGTAAGGTTTGCAAAGACACAAGTTAGTTTTTTTAACTCACTATGACAGTATAACGCCACACTCAATATGACAGTTACATAACTCCTAAACTACACCTGAAAAATGGCTAATAATGCCTGAAATAATGCATCTTTGGGAGTTTTACTGGAAACATATGCTTTTTTTAAGGCTTGCAAACACAAAAATTATTTTTTTACTCAATATGACAGTAATGTTCTAAAAATCCTGAGATAATGTGAAAAAAGCAATACAAATGTATTACAACATAATTCCTAAACCAAACATGCAAAATGTCTGAAAATGCCTGTAATATTGAATCCATGTGAGTTTTATTTGAATCAGTTGTATGGTTTGCTAATACAAAAATTGGGTTTTATGACAAACACAAGTTAGTTTTTTTACTCAATATAACAGTTTAGCTGTCATACTATATATGAAAGTTATATAAACATAACTCCAAAACCAAAACCAAACATGCATTATGTCCAAAACTGCCTGTAATATTGTATATATGTGAGTTTTACCAGAATCAGGGTTGCAAATACAAAAATTGGGTTTTATGACAGTATACTGTCACACTCAATATGACAGTTATTTAAACATAACTCAAACAACACATGCAAAATAGCTAATAATGCCTGGAGCATGTATCTTAGTTAGTTTTACTAGAAAAATGGTATTTTGTAAGGTTTGCAAAGACACAAGTTAGTTGTTTTTTTTATTCAATATGACGGTATAACTGTCTTACTAAATATGAAAGTTAGATAAACATTACTCTAAAACCAAACATGCATTGTGTCTAAAAATGCCTGTAATATTGTATCTGTGTGAGTTTAACTAGATTTAGTTGTTTTTGTAAAGTTTGCAAATACAAAATAAGGGTTTTACTCACTATGACAGTTTACTGTCACACTCAATCTGACAGTTATTTATTTAAACATAACTCCTAAACCACACATGCAAAATGGCTAATAATGCCTGGAGATATGTATCTTTGTGAGTTTTACTAGAAACATTATATTGTGTAAGGTTTAGTTAGTTTTTGTACTCAATCTGACAGTATAACTGTCATTCTAAATCGATCCATTTTCTTCCGCTTATCCGAGGTCGGGTTGCGGGGGCAGCAGCCTGAGCAGAAAATCCCAGATTTCCCTCTCCCCAGCCACTTCGTCCAGCTCTTCTCGGGGTATTCCGAGGCGTTCCCAGGCCAGCCGGGGACATAGCCTTTCCAATGTGTCCTAGGTCTTCCCCGTGGCCTCCTGCCACACCTCCCTAGAGGCGTTCGGGTGGCATCCTGAGCAGATGCCCGAACCACCTCATGCCTCCTCTCAATGTGGAGGAGCAGCGGCTTTACTTTGAGTTCCTCCCGGATGACAGAGCTTCTCACCCTGTCTCTAAGGGAGAGACCCACCACCCGGCAGAGGAAACGCATTTCGGCCGCTTGTCCTTTCGGTCATAACCCAAAGCTGGGAACGTAGATCGACGGTAAATTGAGAGCTTTTCCTTCTGGCTCAGCTCCTTCTTCACCACAACGGATCGATATAGCGTCCTCAATACTGAAGACGCCGCACCAATCCGCCTGTGGATCTCTCGATCCACTCTATCCTCACTCGTGAACAAGACTCCTAGGTACTTGAACTCCTCCACTTGGGGCAAGATCTCCTCCCCAACCTGGAGATGGCACTCGACCCTTTCCTGCGCGAGAACCATGGACTTGGACTTGGAGGTGCTGATTCTCATCCCAGTCGCTTCACACTCAAGGACCCTGCCGAGAGTATAGACCTGGTCTACCGTTCCACGACCAGGACGAAAACCACACTGTTCGTCCTGGATCCGAGTTTCCTCCTCTCCAGTACACATGAATAGACCTTACCGGGAAGGCTGAGGAGTGTGTTTCACGATAGTTGGAACACACCCTCCGGTTCCCCTTCTTAAAGAGAGGAACCACCACCCCGGTCTGCCAATCCAGAGGTACCGCCCCCAATGTTCACGCGATGTTGCAGAGTCTTGTCAACCAAGACAGCCCCACAGTATCCAGAGCCTTAAGGAACTCATCCACCACCGGGGCCTTGCCACAGAGGAGCTTTTTAACTACCTAGGCAACCTAAGCCCCCAGAAATAGGAGAGTCCACCACAGATTCCCCAGGCACTGCTTGGCCTGTCGCTATGCCCGCTGCCTCTGGAGTCCCATGAGCCAAAAGGACCCGATAGGCTCTTTCTTCAGCTTGACGGCATCCCTCACTGCTGGTGGCCACCAGCGAGTTCTAGGATTACCGCCACGACAGGCACCAAACACCTTGCGGCCACAGCTCCAATCAGCAGACTCGACAAGAGAGGCACGGAACATGGTCCACTCAGACTCAATGTCCAGCACCTCCCTCGTGACATGTTCAAAGTTCTTCCTTATGTTTGAACATTGTGTTTGTTATGGACAATCCGTGACGAGCACAAAAGTCCAATAACAAAGCACCACTTGGGTTGAGATCCGGGTGGCCATTTTTCCCAATCACGACTCTCCAGGTTTCACTGTCCTTGCCAACATGAGCATTGAAGTCCCCCAACAGAACAAGGGAATCACCCGAGGGAGCACTCTCCAGTACTCCCTCAAGGGAATCCAAAAAGAGTGGGTACTCTGAGCTGCTGTTTGGTGCGTAAACACAAGCAACAGTCAGGACCCGTCACCCAACCCGAAGGCGGAGGGAAGCTACCATCTCGTCTACTGGGTTAAAGTCCAACGTGCAGGCTTTGAGCAACAACAATTGCCACCCCAGCCTCTCATTGCTTGCAACGCCAGAGTGGAAGAGAGTCCAGCCCCTCTTGAGAGAACAGGTTCCAGAGCCCTTGCTGTGCGTCGAAGTGAGTCCAACTATATCTAGCCGGAACTTCTTCACCTGGCGCACCAGCTCAGGCTCTTTCCCTCCCAGCGAGTTGACGTTCCACGTCCCAAGAGCGAGCTTATGTAGCCGATAATCGGACCGCCAAGTGCCCTGCCTTCGGCTGCCGCCCAGTTCACACTGCATCCGACCTCTATGACCTCAATGGGCCCATGAGTGGTGAGCCCATTGGAGGGTTGACCCACGTTGCCTCTTCGAGCTGAGCCCGGCAGGGCCCCATGGAGACAGGCCCGGCCACCAGTCGCTCGCCATCGTGCCCCACCTCTGCGCCTGGCTCCACAGGGGAGCCACGGTGACCTGCGCCTGGGCGAGAAAAAATCTAGGTCCTCGATTTGTACTTTTCATAAAGGTCTTTGAGCTGCTCTTTGTCTGATCCCTCACCTAGGACCTTTTCTCAGGGGATCCCGAGGCGTTCCCAGGCCAGCCGGGAGACATAGTGTTCCCAATGTGTCCTGGGTCTTCCCCGTGGCCTCCAGGATGACAGAGCTTCACCTTCACCAGGGGTGTCAAACTCAAATACAGAGTGGGCCAAAGTTTAAAACTGAACAAAGCCGCGGGCCAAGGTTGAACAAATTAACCTTTTAATAGGGACCCAAACAAGTTTTGCATTGAATATTGAACAAGCAAGGCTTATATAACTTTATAGTGACATGCAAAATGGAGTTTCAAATAATAATAATAATAATTAAAAAATATCAATTGCATATCAAATATAATTTAATTAAAAATTGAATGCCTCTTTTCTATTTGCAGCCTTCTGAGGTAAATATCAACATTAACTTTTTCCACAGGCTAATAAATTTGAAAATAAAATAACAATGAATAAAACAACCATTCAGGACTTTAAACTGCTCAGTTTGCAACACACTGATCTAATTTGATGTGCCCAAGCCAGATACCTGGCATCTTTTTTTAGATGCTAGTTATTTAATGTCGGGGCTCAGGCTTTGAGCTGAGGCAACTTTCATTATCGGACAAGGTGATCAACAGTCATATCTCGTACACCCGATTCTAACATCTTTCAGACCCAGTCACAAGATATGTGCAGCTTCAGCACGCATACACAAATGA
This sequence comes from Entelurus aequoreus, assembly GCF_033978785.1. Lineage (NCBI taxonomy): Eukaryota > Metazoa > Chordata > Actinopteri > Syngnathiformes > Syngnathidae > Entelurus > Entelurus aequoreus. The sequence goes on from NC_084731.1 coordinate 52,563,270, forward strand.
ATGCAGCGCATACTTCATCAACAGCGATACAGGTTACACTGAGGGTGCCAGTATAAAAAACTTTAACACTGTTAGAAATATACGCCACACTGTGAACCCACACCAAACAAAAATAAAAAACACTTTTCGGGAGAACATCCGCACCGTAACACAACATAAACACAAAAGAACAAATACCCAGAATCTTTTGCAGCACTAACTCTTTCGGGACGCTACAAAATACACCCCCGCTACCACACACACACACACACACCTTGTAGCGTCTCGGAAGATTTAGTGCTACAAAGGGTTCTGGGTATTTGTTGTGTTGTGTTTATGTTGTGTTACGGTGCGGATGTTCTCCCGAAATGTGTTTGTCATTCTTGTTTGGTGTGGATTCACAGTGTGGCGTATATTTCTAAAAGTGTTAAAGTTTTTTATTTGGCTACCGTCAGTGTAACCTGTATCGCTGTTGATGAAGTATGCGTTGCATTCAATTGTGTGTGGGTGCAGAAGCTGCACTGACATGAAACTGGGCCGGCACTCGTTTGACTAGCTGAAAAAAAAAAAAAAAAAAAAAATCGGGAGGAGTGCTGGAGTCACTCCCGGGAGGGTTGGCAAGTATTAAAAGTAGCGGTGAATGTGGTGTTACCGCGGCACTGCCGCAATGTATAATCGACGGTCCAGCTTTAGTGTTAATTTGATATTGCCTCAAGGGCCAAGTCAAATTACACGTTGGGCCAAATTTGGCCCACGGGCCAGAGTTTGACACCCATGACCTTCACTGTAAAAAATTACTGTAAAAATAAAAAATTAAATTACAGTTATATACTCCATCCATCCATCCACTTTCTACCGCTTATTCCCTTCGGGGTCGCTGGAGCCTATCTCAGCTACAATCGGGCGGAAGGCGGGGTACACCCTGGACTAGTCGCCACCTCATCGCAGGGCCAACACAGATAGACAGACAACATTCACACTCACATTCACACACTAGGGCCAATTTAGTGTTGCCAATCAACCTATCATGTTCTTCTTAAATGCAGTTAAGTACTGTAAATTTTGTTGCATTTTTCAAAAAATATCGACCAGCAGTAAGTTACTGTAAAACCTACAGTGTAATTCAGTATTTTTCAGACTTGTTTCTTGCGTCCGCCCACAATTCGTCCAACCGAGCTTCATTTCACCTGGCCGACCCTGCTAAATCCATCCTACTGCATCGTGTGTTTTTGATAACAAGGTAAGAGTCACTTGTACCTTGATGTGTCATTTTCTGTTTGAATTACTTTATATATATATTTATAAAGTCCGAAATGACATAGCGTCACAGTCAGCATCACAGACACTATCGTTGACCACGCGCATGTACCGCCGCATGCTAGCTAGCTAAGTTTTCTTCTTTTTTGTCATAGTCATCATAAAAGATGATAACTTGCAACATATGTGCTACGACTTGCAGCAATGTATTTGCGTATGTTAGACACATGCGAAGTCATAGTTGTATGCCTAATGCATCGTTTAAGTGTGCTTTCCCTAAATGCACAAGAGTTTTTTCCAACTTCTTAGCCTTCAAAACTCACAGCCGTCGTCATAAATATGGCAAGAGTAGGACTGATATGTATAGCGCAGAAGGTTTACCTTGTAATATTGTCTCATGTAGCGCGAAGTGCGCTGATATACGGGCCTTTCTCCTGCATTTGAAAAGTCATATTACCGAAGGTAGGACAGTTACGTGCCCCTTCAGTCAATGTGAAAAAAGATTTACAGTTAAGTCTACTTTCACATCGCACGTGTCAAGGAAGCACTACGGCTATACTGAACAAAGTTTGACTTGATCAACAGCAAATCCAAGCAGCTCTTGTGTTATTAACACTGATGATGACTATTGTGATATGCAACTTGAGAATTCAGGATATTCCTGTTATGAAGACATGGAGGTCTACTTGCATTAAAAAAATGTTCATAGCACTGAAAAAAGGTTGAGAACCACTGCCTTAGGACAGTGGTTCTCAACCTTTTTTCAGTGATGTACCCCTGTGAACATTTTTTAAATTCAAGTACCCCCTAATCAGAGCAAAGCATTTTTGGTTGAAAAAAAGAGATAAAGAAGTAAAATACAGCACTATGTCATCAGTTTCTGATTTATTGAATTGTATAACAGTGCAAAATATTGCTCATTTGTTGTGGTCTTTCTTGAACTATTTGGAAAAAAAGATATAAAAATAACTAAAAACTTGTTGAAAAATAACCAAGTGATTCAATTATAAATAAACATTTTTACACATAGAAGTAATCAACTTAAAGTGCCCTCTTTGGGGATTGCAATAGCGATCCATCTGGATTCATGAACTTCATTCTCAACATTTCTTCACAAAAAAAGAAATCTTTAACATCAATATTTATGGAACATGTCCACTACGCTTTAACCAAGCCTCCATTGTTTTCTACATGGATAGTTGATTGACAGTTGGTGCCGTGTGGCACCGCCAGGTAGGGTCAAACCATCATGGCATGGGGGAAACTCTGGCTTTATGGTAATGAATGGAATAGCCTACTTGATTAGTTGTTCAGTTTATGAACTTACATTCATATTTTGTCGAAGTATTATTCAATAAATATATTTATGAAGGATTTTTGAATTGTTGCTATTTTTAGAATATTTAAAAAAAATCTCACGTACCCCTTGGCATACCTTCAAGTACCCCCAGGAGTATGCGTACCCCCATTTGAGAACCACTGCCTTAGGAGACTAGATGTAAACAGAGTAAAGAGAGAGCGAGTGAGGTGGCCATTCCAAATACTTTTAAAATGCTACCCATATTGGATACTGTTTAGGAACATAAACTGCATTTCTTGACTGTACCAGTTGCTGGATGATCAGCATGGAAGGTGATGTCATCTGCAAAGGCGTGCAACCTAGCTTAATCTCAGGGCTTGCTGCCCTTCTTGCCACCTACTTTGTGTTCAACTTGGAATACCAAGAGGAAGGTCCTCGGACATTGGAATTTGTTCAAAGGTAAATCCTCTTGATACTGTTAAAATACTGTTAGGATATTTTATTTTATATTTCTCACCTCTGTTCAGGAATTTGACTTGTCATTTCCCCAATTTTGTGCCTTAAATCAATGACTCTTCTGTTCCTTTGTGGACCTTCTTATTAGGGACTGAAGCACCAGTTTGACTCTAGGATACAGAGAAGGTAGGTAATGTGCAGGTAAAGATATGTTGACTGCGTCAAAGAAGGAAGCACCTGTTTGACCCCAGGATGCAGAAAAAGTAGGTAATTTGCAGGTAAAGATATGTTGACTGGATGATGGCAGGAAGCACCAGCTTGACCCGAGAATGCAGAGCAAGTAGGTAATGTGCGGGTGAAGATATGTTGAATGGGTAAAGGCAGGAAGCACCAGTGTGACCCCACTATGCAGGGAAGGTAGGTAATGTGCGGGTGAAGGTATGTTGAATGGGTGAAAGAAGGAAGCGCAGGTGTGGTCGAGGCCATGCAGCAAGGTAGGTATGTGCAGGTGAAGATATGTTGTATGGTGAAAGAAAGAAGCACCAGTGTGACCCAAGGATGCAGGGAAGGTAGGTAATGTGCAGGTAAAGATATGTTGAATGGGTAAAGGCAAGAAGCACCAGTGTGACCCCAGGATGCAGAGAAGATAGGTAATGAGCAGGTAACGATATGTTAAATGGGTGAAAGCAGGAAACATCAGCGTAAATACACGGTCTCGTAGATGGAGAGAAAACATAAATAGAGAGAGGGATTGGGGAGGCTTTAGCATTGTCTTCCTCTCTGAATTTGTCTTAATGGGTTTTAGAGCATTCACTCATCTACAGCTGTGGTTATGGTATAGGCTCACATATATCCTAAAATTGATATTAATATTTGTGCAGTGCATATTCCTAAATAACAATGTGAGGGGGGTTCTGTATCGACTGCAAGTAATCTTCAATCACAACAGAATATCTATTATGCTTTCTCTCTTTTTTAGGCGATTCATTGGCGTTCACCCTGAGAGGGGAACAAAGGCTAGCCAGGGAAAGGTGGTGTCCAAGAAGACCGGGAAGCTGGTCCAGAAAAAGGCAGCAACTGTAAATCCTCACGTAGCCACCCTTATAAAACATCTCACAGACTTTGAGTGGGGCTTTATGTAGCCGACAACTAAACACTGGACTCGTGTTCAGTGTTTTGTCTCCAGTTAGAAATTAAGTGGACATGTTATAAATGTTAAAATGCTTTACTGAAAATAAGAATAATGCACTAAATGTACATTGAATGTATTTGATGCACTTTAAAATAATTGGTTAATAAAAACATAATCTTGCAAGGCCATTTCTCCAGTCATTTTTATGCCAGCAGATTGCAGGGGTTTTGATTTTGAAAAATTAAAAGTTCAACTCATTAACTTCTAGTGGCATTATACTGTAAAGCTCAGTCTATAGTGCTTACAATTATTTTACTGTAATTAACTGTTAATGGATATTACAGTAGATACACTAAAATAACAGTGTAATGCCGCTAAACAGATGACAGTATTATGCTGTGAAGCGTATATTTGATACAGCACAGTACTGTGATACTTTTTAGAGTAATAAACTGTAGTGATAAATCACAGTATGTGTGCTGTAGAAAAACAGTTTTATACTGGAACCATTAGCTGCCAGTAGGTTACTGTAATTAAACGGTGAAAATTCTTACAGTAAGGGAGAGACCCGCCACCCAGGGGAGAAAACTCATTTCGGCCGCTTGTACCCGTGATCTTGTCCTTCCGGTCATAACCCAAAGCTCATGACCATAGGTGAGGATGGGAAAGTAGATTGACCGGTAAATTGAGAGCTTTTCCTTCTGGCGCAGCTCCTTCTTACCACAACGAATCAATATAGCGTCCTCATTACTGAAGACGCCGCACCGATCAGCCTGTGCATCTCACGATCCACTCTTCCCTCACTCATGAACAAGACTCCAGGTACTTGAACTCATCCACTTGGGGCAAGATCTCCTGCCCAACCTCGAGATGGCACTCCACCCTTTCCCGGGCGAGAACCTTGGACTTGGAGGTGCTGATTCTCATCCCAGTCGCTTCACACTCGGCTGCGAACCAATCCAATGAGAGCTGAAGATCCTGGCCAGTTAAAGCCATAAGGACCACATCATCTGCAAAAAGGAGAGACCTAATCCTGCAGCCACCAAACCGGAACCCCTCAACGCCATGACTGCGCCTAGAAATTCTGTCCATAAAATGTATGAACACATTTGGTGACAAAGGGCAGCCAACACGAGGGTTGGACTCCGTTCCAACCCTCACTGGAAAGGGATCCGACTTACTGCTGGCAATGCGGACCAAGCTCTGACACTGATCATACAGGGAGCGACCCGCCACAATCAGACATGCCGATACCCCATACTCTCTGAGCACTCCCCACAGGACTTCCCGGGGTGGCCACGGTCGAATGTCTTCTCCAAGTCCACAAAGCACATGTAGACTGGTTGGACAAACTCCCATGCACACTGAAGGACCCTGCCGAGAGTATAGATCTGGTCTACCGTTCCACGACCAGGACGAAAACCACACTGTTCGTCCTGGATCCGAGGTTCCTCCTCTCCAGTACACATGAATAGACCTTACCGGGAAGGCTGAGGAGTGTCATCTACGATAGTTGGAACACACTCTCCGGTTCCCCTTCTTAAAGAGAGGAACCACCACCCCGGTCTGCCAATCCAGAGGTACCGCCCCTGATGTCCACGCGATGTTGCAGAGTCTTGTCAACTAAAACATCCCCACAGAATCCAGAGCCTTAAGGAGCTCATCCACCCCCGGGGCCTTGCCACCGAGGAGCTTTTTAACTACCTTGGCAACCTCAGCCCCAGAAATAGGAGAGCCCACCACAGATTCCCCAGGCACTGCTTGGCCTGTCGGTATGCCCGCTGCCTCTGGAGTCCCATGAGCCAAAAGGACCAGATAAGCTCTTTCTTCAGCTTGACGGCATCCCACCAGCGGGTTCTAGGATTACCGCCACGACAGGCACCAAACACCTTGCGGCCACAGCTCCAATCAGCTGGCTTGACAAGAGAGGCACGGAACATGATCCATTCAGACTCAATGTCCAGCACCTCCTTTGTGACATGTTCAAAGTTCCTCCGGAGGTAGAAAAAGAAACTCTCTCTGACAGGAGACTCTGCTAGGCATTCCCAAAAGACTCTCACAATGCGTTTGGGCCTGCCAGGTCTGTCCGGGATCCTACCCCACCATCGGAGCCAGCTCACCAGGTGGTGATCGGTAGAAAGCTCGCCCCTCTCTTCACCCGAGTGTCCAAAACATGAGGCCGCAAATCCCATGACACAACTACAAAGTCAATAATGGAACTGTGGCCGAGGGTGTCCTGGTGTCAAGTGCACATATGGACACCCTTATGTTTGAACATTGTGTTTGTTATGGACAATCCGTGACGAGCACAAAAGTCCAATAACAAAGCACCACTTGGGTTCAGATCCGGGTGGCCATTTTTCCCAATCACGACTCTCCAGGTTTCAAAGTCGTTGCCAACATGAGCGTTGAAGACCCCCAGCAGAACAAAGAAATCACCCGAGGGAGCACTCTCAAGGGAATCCAAAAAGAGTGGGTACTCTGAGCTGCTGTTTGGTGCGTAAACACCAACAACAGTCAGGACCCGTCACCCAACCCGAAAGCGGAGGGAAGCTACCATCTCGTCTTCTGGGTTAAGTCCAACGTGCAGGCTTTGAGCTGGGGGGCAACAAGAATTGCCAACCCAGCCTCTCATTACTTGCAACGCCAGAGTGGAAGAGAGTCCAACCCCTCTTGAGAGAACAGGTTCCAGAGCCCTTGCTGTGCGTCGAAGTGAGTCCAGCTTTATCTAGCCGGGAACTTCTCCACCTCGCGAGGTGACGTTCCACGTCCCAAGAGCGAGCTTATGTAGCCGATAATCGGACCGCCAAGTGCCCTGCCTTCGGCTTCCGCCCAGCTAACACTGCACCCGACCTCTATGACCCAGCCCATGAGTGGTGAGCCTATTGCAGGGGGGACCCACGTTGCCTCTTCGAGCTGGGCCCCATGGGCACCAGTCGCTCGCCATCGTGCCCCACCTCTGGGCCTGGCTCCACAGGGGAGCCACGGTGACCCGCGTCCGGGCGAGAAAATATCTAGGTCCTCGATTTGTACTTTTCATAAAGGTCTTTGAGCTGCTCTTTGTCTGATTCCTCACCTAGGACCTGTTTGTCTTGGGGGACCCTACCAGGGGGCATAGAAGCCCCCGGACAACATAGCTCCTAGGATCAGTGGGACACGCAAACCACAAAGGTGGCGGCTCAGAAAGCAGGTTATATAAACATAACTCCAAAACCAAACATGCAAGATGTCTAAACATGCCTGTAATATTGTATCAATGTGAGTTTTACTAGAATCGGTTGTTTTTTTAAGGCTTGCAAACACAAACATTTTTTTTTACTCAATATGACAGTAAGTTCTTAAAATGCTGAGATAATGTGAAAAAAGCAATACAAATGTATTCCAACATGATTCCTAAACCAAACATGCAAAATGTCTAAAAATGCCTGTAATATTGAATCCATGTGAGTTTTACTAGAATCATTTGTTTTTGTAAGGTTTGCAAATACAAAAATTGAGTTTTATGACGGACACAAGTTAGTTTTTTTACTCATTATAACAGTATGGATGTCATACTATATATTAAAGTTATATAAACATAACTCCAAAACCAAACGTGCATTATGTCCAAAATTGCCTGTAATATTGTATAGATGTGAGTTTTACTAGAATCAGGTTTGCAAATACAAAAATTGGGTTTTATGACAGTATACTGTCACACTCAATATGACAGTATAACTGTCATACTAAATCCATCCATTTCCTTCCGCTTATCCGAGGTCGGGTTGCGGTGGCAGCAGCCTAAGCAGAGAGCCCAGACTTCCCTCTCCCCAGCCACTTCGTCCAGCTCTTCTCGGGGGATCCCCAGGCGTTCCCAGGCCATAGTCTTTCCAATGTATCCTAGGTCTTCCCCATGGCCTCCTGCCGTTCGGACCTAGGGAGGCGTTCGGGTGGCATCCTGAGCAGATGCCCGAACCACCTCATCTGGCTCCTCTCAATGTGGAGGAGCAGCGGCTTTACACTGAGTTCCTCCCAGATGACAGAGCTTCTTACCCTATCTCTAAGGGAGAGACCTACCACCCGGCGGAGGAAACTCATTCCGGCCGCTTGTACCCGTGACCTTGTCCTTTCGGTCATAACCCAAAGCTCATGACCATAGGTGAGGATGGGAACGTTGATCGACCGGTAAATTGAAAGCTTTTCCTTCTGGCTCAGCTCCTTCTTCACCACAACGGATCGATATAGCGTCCTCATTACTGAAGACGCAGCACCGATCCGCCTGTAGATCTCACAATCCACTCTATCCTCACTCGTGAATAAGACTCCTAGGTACTTGAACTCCTTCACTTGGGGCAAGATCTCTTTCCCAACCTCGAGATGGCACTCCACCCTTTCCCGGGCGAGAAACCATGGACTCGGACTTGGAGGTGCTGATTCTCATCCAAGTCGCTTCACTGCGAACCGATCCAATGAAAGCTGAAGATCTTGGCCAGTTGAAGCCATCAGGACCACATCATCTGCAAAAAGCAGAGACCTAATCCTGCAGCCACCAAACCAGGCGCAGTCATGGCGTTGAGGGGATCCTCAAAGCCATGACTGCGCCTAGATATTCTGTCCATTAAAGTTATGAACAGAATCGGTGACAAAGGGCAGCCTTGGCGGAGTCCAACCCTCACTGGAAAGGGGTCCGACATACTGCCGGCAATGCGGACCAAGCTCTGACACTGATCATACAGGGAGACACCCGCCACAATCAGACATGCCGATACTCCATACTCTCTGAGCACTCCCCACAGGATTTCCCGGGGGCCAAGGTCGAATGTCTTCTCCAAGTCCACAAAACTTATGTAGAGTGGTTGGGCAAACTCCCATGCACACTCAAGGACCCTGCCGAGAGTATAGAGCTGGTCTACCGTTCCACGACCAGGACGAAAACCACACTGTTCGTCCTGGATCCGAGGTTCCTCCTCTCCATTACACATGAATAGACCTTACCGGGAAGGCTGAGGAGTGTGATCTACGATAGTTGGAACACACCCTCCGGTTCCCCTTCTTAAAGAGAGGAACCACCACCCCGGTCTGCCAATCCAGAGGTACCGCCCCCGATGTAGACGCAATGTTGCAGAGTCTTGTCAACCAAGACTGCCCCACAGCATCCAGAGCCTTAAGGAACTCCGGACGGAGGAGCTTTTTTAACTACCTTGGCAACCTCAGCCCCAGAAATAGGAGAGCCCACCACAGACTTCCCAGGCACTGTTTCCTCATAGGAAGACGTGTTGGTGGGACTGAGGAGGTCTCGCTTGGCCTGTCGGTATGCCCACTGCCTCTTGAGTCCCATGAGCCAAAAGGACCCGGTGGCTCTTTCTTCAGCTTGACAGCATCCCTCACTGCTGGTGGATTACCGCCACGACAGGCACCAAACACCTTGCGGCCACAGCTTCAATCAGCTGGCTCAACAAGAGAGGAACGGAACATGGTCCACTCAGACTCAATGTCCAGCACCTCCCTCGTGACATGTTCAAAGTTCTTCCGGACATGTTCAAAGTTCTTCAGGAGACTCTGCTAGGTGTTCCCAGCAGACCCTTACAATGCGTTTGGGCCTGCCAGGTCTGACCGGCATCCTCCCCTACCATCGGAGCCAGCTCACCACCAGGTGGTGGTTGGTATAAAGCTCTGCCCCTCTCTTCACCGAGTGTCCAAAACATGAGGCCGCAAATCCCATGACACAACTACAAAGTCAATCATGCGGCCGAGGGTGTCCTTGTGCCAAGTGCACATATGGACACCCTTATGTTTGAACATTGTGTTTGTTATGGACAATCCGTGACAAGCACAAAAGTCCAATAACAAAGCACCACTTGGGTTCAGATCCGGGTGGCCATTTTTCCCAATCACGACTCTCCAGGTTTCACTGTCGTTGCCAACATAGCGTTGAAGTCCACCAGCAGAACAAGGGAATCACCCGAGGGAGCACTCTCCAGTACTCCCTCAAGGGAATCCAAAAATAGCTGGTACTCTGAGCTGCTGTTTGGTGTGTAAACACAAACAACAGTCAGGACCCGTCACCCAACCCGAAGGCTGAAGGAAGCTACCATCTCGTCTATTGGGTTTAAAGTCCAACGTGCAGGCTTTGAGCCAGGGGGCAACAAGAATTGCCACCCCAGCCTCTCATTAGTTGCAACGCCAGTGTGGAATCTCTTCCACTCTGGCGTTGCAACTAATGAAAGTTCAGCTCAGTCCAGCCCCTCTGAGAGAACAGGTTCCAGAGCCCTTGCTGTGAGTCCAACTATATCTAGCCGGGAACGTCTCCACCTCAAGCACCAGCTCAGGCTCCTTCCCTCCCAGCGAGGTGACGTTCCATGTCCCAAGAGCGAGCTTATGTAGCCGATAATCGGACCACCAAGTGCCCTGCCTTCGTCTGCCGCCCAGCTCACACTGCACCCTCTATGACCCAGCCCATGAGTGGTGAGCCCTGGAGGGGGGATCCATGTTGCCTCTTCGAGCTGAGCACGGCTGGGCCCCATGGGGACAGGCCCGTCAATCGCCATCGTGCCACACCTCTGGGCCTGGCTCCACAGGGGAGCCACGGTGACCTGCGTCCGGGCGAGAAAAAAATCTAGGTCCTCAATTGTACTTTTAATAAAGGTCTTTGAGCTGCTCTTTGTCTGATCCCTCACCTAGGACCTGTTTGTCTTGGGAGACCATAGAAGCCCCCGGACAACATAGTTCCTGGATCAGTGGGACACGCAAACCACAAAGGTGGCGGCTCAGAAAGCAGGTTATATAAATATAACTCCAAAACCAAACATGCAATATGTCTAAACATGCCTGTAATATTGTATCAATGTGAGTTTTCCTAGAATCGGTTGTTTTTGTAAGGTTTGCAAATACAAAAAATAGGTTTTACTCACAATGACAAAATCACACTCAATATGACAGTTATTTAAACATAACTCATAAACCACACAAAAAAATGGCTAATAATGCCTGAAATAATGAATCATTGGGAGTTTTACTGAGTTTTACATTTTGCAAACACAAAAAGTAGTTTTTTACTTGACTGTAATGTTCTTAGAACCCTGAGATAATGGGGAAAAAGCAATAAAAATGTATTTAAACCTAACTCCTAAACAACAAATGCAAAATGGCTAATAATGCATGTAACGTTGTTAGTTTAAAAAAATGATCTTTTGTAAAGATATCAAAGACACAAGCTAGTTTTTTTTATTCAATATGACAGTATAACAGTCATACTAAATATGAAAGTTATATAATCATAACTCCGAAACCAAACATGTGTCATGTCTAAAAATGCCTGTTATAATGTATTAATGTGAGTTTGTAAGGTTTGCAAAAACAAAAAGTAGTTTTTTCCTCAATATGAAAGTAAGGATTTTAGAATCCTGAGATAATGCGAAAAAAGCAATAAAAATGTATTTAAACATAATTCCTAAACAACCCATGCAAAATGGGTAATAATGCCTGGAGACATGTATCTTTGTTAGTTTTACTAGAAAAATGATCTTTTGTAAAGTTTGCAAAGACACAAGCTAGTTTTTTTTATTCAATATGACAGTATAACAGTCATACTAAATATAAAAGTTATATAAACATAACTCCAAAACCAAACATGTGTCATGTCTAAAAATGTCTGTAATAATGTATTTATGTGAGTTTGTAAGGTTTGCAAAAACAAAAAGTAGTTTTTTACTCAATATGAAAGTAATGATCTTAGAATCCTGAGATAATGCGAAAAAAGCAATAAAAATGTATTTAAACATAACTCCTAAAAAACCCAGGCAAAATGGGTAATAATGCCTGGAGACATTTATCTTTGTTAGTTTTACTAGGAAATGTATATTTTGTAAAGTTTGCAAAAACACAAGCTAGTTGTTTTTATTCAATAAGACAGTATAACAGTCATACTAAATATGAAAGTTATATAAACATAACTCCAGAACCAAACGTGTGTCATGTCTAAAATTGCCTATAATAATGTATTTATTTGAGTTTGTAAGGTTTGCAAAAACAAAAAGTAGTTTTTTCCTCAATATGAAAGTAATGATCTTAGAATCCTGAGATAATAAGAAAAAAGCAATAAAAATGTATTTAAACATATTTCCTAAACACCCTCTGCAAAATGGGTAATAATGCCTGGAGACATGTATCTTTGTTAGTTTTACTAGAAAAATGATCTTTTGTAAAGTTTGCAAAGACATAAGCTAGTTTTTTTTATTCAATATGACAGTATAACAGTCATACTAAATATAAAAGTTATATAAACATAACTCCAAAACCAAACATGTGTCATGTCTAAAAATGTCTGTAATAATGTATTTATGTGAGTTTGTAAGGTTTGCAAAAACAAAAAGTAGTTTTTTCCTCAATATGAAAGTAATGATCTTAGAATCCTGAGATAATGCGAAAAAAGCAATAAAAATGTATTTAAACATAATTCCTAAACAACCCATGCAAAATGGGTAATAATGCCTGGAGACATGTATCTTTGTTAGTTTTACTAGAAAATGATCTTTTGTAAAGTTTGCAAAGACATAAGCTAGTTTTTTTTATTCAATATGACAGTATAACAGTCATACTAAATATAAAAGTTATATAAACATAACTCCAAAACCAAACATGTGTCATGTCTAAAAATGTCTGTAATAATGTATTTATGTGAGTTTGTAAGGTTTGCAAAAACAAAAAGTAGTTTTTTCCTCAATATGAAAGTAATGATCTTAGAATCCTGAGATAATGCGAAAAAAGCAATAAAAATGTATTTAAACATATTTCCTAAACACCCCATGCAAAATGGGTAATAATGCCTGGAGACATGTATCTTTGTTAGTTTTACTAGAAAAATGATCTTTTGTAAAGTTTGCAAAGACACAAGCTAGTTTTTTTTATTCAATATGACAGTATAACAGTCATACTAAATAAAAAAGTTATATAAACATAACTCCAAAACCAAACATGTGTCGTGTCTAAAAATGTCTGTAATAATGTATTTATGTGAGTTTGTAAGGTTTGCAAAAACAAAAAGTAGTTTTTTCCTCAATATGAAAGTAATGATCTTAGAATCCTGAGATAATGCGAAAAAAGCAATAGAAATGTATTTAAACATATTTCCTAAACACCCCATGCAAAATGGGTAATAATGCCTGGAGACATGTATCTTTGTTAGTTTTACTAGGAAATGTATATTTTGTAAAGTTTGCAAAGACACAAGCTAGTTGTTTTTATTCAATAAGACAGTATAACAGTCATATTAAATATAAAAGTTATATAAACATAACTCCAAAACCAAACATGTGTCATGTCTAAAAATGCCTGTAATAATGTATTTATGTGAGTTTGTAAGGTTTGCAAAAACAAAAAGTAGTTTTTTACTCAATATGAAAGTAAAGTTCTTAAAACCTGAGATAATGCGAAAAAAGCAATAAAAATGTATTTAAACATAATTCCTAAACAACCCATGCAAAATGGGTAATAATGCCTGGAGACATGTATCTTTGTTAGTTTTACTAGAAAAATGATCTTTTGTAAAGTTTGCAAAGACACAAGCTAGTTTTTTTTTATTCAATATGACAGTATAACAGTCATACTAAATATAAAAGTTATATAAACATAACTCTAAAACCAAACATGTGTCATGTCTAAAAATGTCTGTAATAATGTATTTATGTGAGTTTGTAAGGTTTGCAAAAACAAAAAGTAGTTTTTTACTCAATATGAAAGTAATGATCTTAGAATCCTGAAATAATGCTAAAAAAGCAATAAAAATGTATTTAAACATATTTCCTAAACAACCCTTGCAAAATGGGTAATAATGCCTGGAGACATGTATCTTTGTTAGTTTTACTAGAAAAATGATCTTTTGTAAAGTTTGCAAAGACACAAGCTAGTTTTTTTTATTCAATATGACAGTATAACAGTCATACTAAATATAATAGTTATATAAACATAACTCCAAAACCAAACATGTGTCATGTCTAAAAAATGTCTGTAATAATGTATTTATATGAGTTTGTAAGGTTTGCAAAAACAAAAAGTAGTTTTTTACTCAATATGAAAGTAATGATCTTAGAATCCTGAGATAATGCTAAAAAAGCAATAAAAATGTATTTAAACATATTTCCTAAACAACCCTTGCAAAATGGGTAATATTGCCTGGAGACATGTATCTTTGTTAGTTTTACTAGAAAAATGATCTTTTGTAAAGTTTGCAAAGACACAAGCTAGTTTTTTTTATTCAATATGACAGTATAACAGTCATACTAAATATAAAAGTTATATAAACATAACTCCAAAACCAAACATGTGTCATGTCTAAAAATGTCTGTAATAATGTATTTATGTGAGTTTGTAAGGTTTGCAAAAACAAAAAGTAGTTTTTTCCTCAATATGAAAGTAATGATCTTAGAATCCTGAGATAATGCGAAAAAAGCAATACAAATGTATTCAAACACAACTTTTAAACCAAACATGTAAATTGTCTAAAAATGCCTGTAATATTGAATCTATGTACGTTTTACTAGAATCAATTGTTTTTGTAAGGTTTGCAAATACAAAAATTAGGTTTTACACATAATGACATTATAACTTTAACACTCAATATGAAAGTTATTTAATTATAACTCCTAAATACACATGAAACATGTCTAATAGCGTGAAAAAAATTATCTTTGTGAGTGTTGCTAGAAACATTTTCTTTTGTAAGGTTTGCAAAGACACAAGTTAGTTTTTTTAACTCACTATGACAGTATAACGCCACACTCAATATGACAGTTACATAACTCCTAAACTACACCTGAAAAATGGCTAATAATGCCTGAAATAATGCATCTTTGGGAGTTTTACTGGAAACATATGCTTTTTTTAAGGCTTGCAAACACAAAAATTATTTTTTTACTCAATATGACAGTAATGTTCTAAAAATCCTGAGATAATGTGAAAAAAGCAATACAAATGTATTACAACATAATTCCTAAACCAAACATGCAAAATGTCTGAAAATGCCTGTAATATTGAATCCATGTGAGTTTTATTTGAATCAGTTGTATGGTTTGCTAATACAAAAATTGGGTTTTATGACAAACACAAGTTAGTTTTTTTACTCAATATAACAGTTTAGCTGTCATACTATATATGAAAGTTATATAAACATAACTCCAAAACCAAAACCAAACATGCATTATGTCCAAAACTGCCTGTAATATTGTATATATGTGAGTTTTACCAGAATCAGGGTTGCAAATACAAAAATTGGGTTTTATGACAGTATACTGTCACACTCAATATGACAGTTATTTAAACATAACTCAAACAACACATGCAAAATAGCTAATAATGCCTGGAGCATGTATCTTAGTTAGTTTTACTAGAAAAATGGTATTTTGTAAGGTTTGCAAAGACACAAGTTAGTTGTTTTTTTTATTCAATATGACGGTATAACTGTCTTACTAAATATGAAAGTTAGATAAACATTACTCTAAAACCAAACATGCATTGTGTCTAAAAATGCCTGTAATATTGTATCTGTGTGAGTTTAACTAGATTTAGTTGTTTTTGTAAGGTTTGCAAATACAAAATAAGGGTTTTACTCACTATGACAGTTTACTGTCACACTCAATCTGACAGTTATTTATTTAAACATAACTCCTAAACCACACATGCAAAATGGCTAATAATGCCTGGAGATATGTATCTTTGTGAGTTTTACTAGAAACATTATATTGTGTAAGGTTTAGTTAGTTTTTGTACTCAATCTGACAGTATAACTGTCATTCTAAATCCATCCATTTTCTTCCGGGGGCAGCAGCCTGAGCAGAAAATCCCAGACTTCCCTCTCCCCAGCCACTTCGTCCAGCTCTTCTCGGGGTATTCCGAGGCGTTCCCAGGCCAGCCGGGTACATAGTCTTTCCAATGTGTCCTAGGTCTTCCCCGTGGCCTCCTGCCACACCTCCCTAGAGGCGTTCGGGTGGCATCCTGAGCAGATGCCCGAACCACCTCATGCCTCCTCTCAATGTGGAGGAGCAGCGGCTTTACTTTGAGTTCCTCCCGGATGACAGAGCTTCTCACCCTGTCTCTAAGGGAGAGACCCACCACCCGGCAGAGGAAACGCATTTCGGCCGCTTGTCCTTTCGGTCATAACCCAAAGCTGGGAACGTAGATCGACGGTAAATTGAGAGCTTTTCCTTCTGGCTCAGCTCCTTCTTCACCACAACGGATCGATATAGCGTCCTCAATACTGAAGACGCCGCACCAATCCGCCTGTGGATCTCTCGATCCACTCTATCCTCACTCGTGAACAAGACTCCTAGGTACTTGAACTCCTCCACTTGGGGCAAGATCTCCTCCCCAACCTGGAGATGGCACTCGACCCTTTCCTGCGCGAGAACCATGGACTTGGACTTGGAGGTGCTGATTCTCATCCCAGTCGCTTCACACTCAAGGACCCTGCCGAGAGTATAGACCTGGTCTACCGTTCCACGACCAGGACGAAAACCACACTGTTCGTCCTGGATCCGAGTTTCCTCCTCTCCAGTACACATGAATAGACCTTACCGGGAAGGCTGAGGAGTGTGTTTCACGATAGTTGGAACACACCCTCCGGTTCCCCTTCTTAAAGAGAGGAACCACCACCCCGGTCTGCCAATCCAGAGGTACCGCCCCCAATGTTCACGCGATGTTGCAGAGTCTTGTCAACCAAGACAGCCCCACACTATCCAGAGCCTTAAGGAACTCATCCACCACCGGGGCCTTGCCACAGAGGAGCTTTTTAACTACCTAGGCAACCTAAGCCCCAGAAATAGGAGAGTCCACCACAGATTCCCCAGGCACTGCTTGGCCTGTCGCTATGCCCGCTGCCTCTGGAGTCCCATGAGCCAAAAGGACCCGATAGGCTCTTTCTTCAGCTTGACGGCATCCCTCACTGCTGGTGGCCACCAGCGAGTTCTAGGATTACCGCCACGACAGGCACCAAACACCTTGCGGCCACAGCTCCAATCAGCAGCCTCGACAAGAGAGGCACGGAACATGGTCCACTCAGACTCAATGTCCAGCACCTCCCTCGTGACATGTTCAAAGTTCTTCCTTATGTTTGAACATTGTGTTTGTTATGGACAATCCGTGACGAGCACAAAAGTCCAATAACAAAGCACCACTTGGGTTCAGATCCGGGTGGCCATTTTTCCCAATCACGACTCTCCAGGTTTCACTGTCCTTGCCAACATGAGCATTGAAGTCCCCCAACAGAACAAGGGAATCACCCGAGGGAGCACTCTCCAGTACTCCCTCAAGGGAATCCAAAAAGAGTGGGTACTCTGAGCTGCTGTTTGGTGCGTAAACACAAACAACAGTCAGGACCCGTCACCCAACCCGAAGGCGGAGGGAAGCTACCATCTCGTCTACTGGGTTAAAGTCCAACGTGCAGGCTTTGAGCAACAACAATTGCCACCCCAGCCTCTCATTGCTTGCAACGCCAGAGTGGAAGAGAGTCCAGCCCCTCTTGAGAGAACAGGTTCCAGAGCCCTTGCTGTGCGTCGAAGTGAGTCCAACTATATCTAGCCGGAACTTCTTCACCTGGCGCACCAGCTCAGGCTCTTTACCTCCCAGCGAGGTGACGTTCCACGTCCCAAGAGCGAGCTTATGTAGCCGATAATCGGACCGCCAAGTGCCCTGCCTTCGGCTGCCGCCCAGTTCACACTGCATCCGACCTCTATGACCTCAATGGGCCCATGAGTGGTGAGCCCATTGGAGGGTTGACCCACGTTGCCTCTTCGAGCTGAGCCCGGCAGGGCCCCATGGAGACAGGCCCGGCCACCAGTCGCTCGCCATCGTGCCCCACCTCTGCGCCTGGCTCCACAGGGGAGCCACGGTGACCTGCGCCTGGGCGAGAAAAAATCTAGGTCCTCGATTTGTACTTTTCATAAAGGTCTTTGAGCTGCTCTTTGTCTGATCCCTCACCTAGGACCTTTTCTCAGGGGATCCCGAGGCGTTCCCAGGCCAGCCGGGAGACATAGTGTTCCCAATGTGTCCTGGGTCTTCCCCGTGGCCTCCAGGATGACAGAGCTTCACCTTCACCAGGGGTGTCAAACTCAAATACAGAGTGGGCCAAAGTTTAAAACTGAACAAAGCCGCGGGCCAAGGTTGAACAAATTAACCTTTTAATAGGGACCCAAACAAGTTTTGCATTGAATATTGAACAAGCAAGGCTTATATAACTTTATAGTGACATGCAAAATGGAGTTTCAAATAATAATAATAATAATTAAAAAATATCAATTGCATATCAAATATAATTTAATTAAAAATTGAATGCCTCTTTTCTATTTGCAGCCTTCTGAGGTAAATATCAACATTAACTTTTTCCACAGGCTAATAAATTTGAAAATAAAATAACAATGAATAAAACAACCATTCAGGACTTTAAACTGCTCAGTTTGCAACACACTGATCTAATTTGATGTCCCCAAGCCAGATACCTGGCATCTTTTTTTCGATGCTAGTTATTTAATGTCGGGGCTCAGGCTTTGAGCTGAGGCAACTTTCATTATCGGACAAGGTGTTCAACAGTCATATCTCGTACACCCGATTCTAACATCTTTCAGACCCAGTCACAAGATATGTGCAGCTTCAGCACGCATACACAAATGAATGCAGCGCATACTTCATCAACAGCGATACAGGTTACACTGAGGGTGCCAGTATAAAAAACTTTAACACTGTTAGAAATATACGCCACACTGTGAACCCACACCAAACAAAAATAAAAAACACTTTTCGGGAGAACATCCGCACCGTAACACAACATAAACACAAAAGAACAAATACCCAGAATCTTTTGCAGCACTAACTCTTTCGGGACGCTACAAAATACACCCCCGCTACCACACACACACACACACACACACCTTGTAGCGTCTCGGAAGATTTTGTGCTACAAAGGGTTCTGGGTATTTGTTGTGTTGTGTTTATGTTGTGTTACGGTGCGGATGTTCTCCCGAAATGTGTTTGTCATTCTTGTTTGGTGTGGATTCACAGTGTGGCGTATATTTCTAAAAGTGTTAAAGTTTTTTATTTGGCTACCGTCAGTGTAACCTGTATCGCTGTTGATGAAGTATGCGTTGCATTCAATTGTGTGTGGGTGCAGAAGCTGCACTGACATGAAACTGGGCCGGCACTCGTTTGACTAGCTGAAAAAAAAAAAAAAAAAAAAAATCGGGAGGAGTGCTGGAGTCACTCCCGGGAGGGTTGGCAAGTATTAAAAGTAGCGGTGAATGTGGTGTTACCGCGGCACTGCCGCAATGTATAATCGACGGTCCAGCTTTAGTGTTAATTTGATATTGCCTCAAGGGCCAAGTCAAATTACACGTTGGGCCAAATTTGGCCCACGGGCCAGAGTTTGACACCCATGACCTTCACTGTAAAAAATTACTGTAAAAATAAAACATTAAATTACAGTTATATACTCCATCCATCCATCCACTTTCTACCGCTTATTCCCTTCGGGGTCGCTGGAGCCTATCTCAGCTACAATCGGGCGGAAGGCGGGGTACACCCTGGACTAGTCGCCACCTCATCGCAGGGCCAACACAGATAGACAGACAACATTCACACTCACATTCACACACTAGGGCCAATTTAGTGTTGCCAATCAACCTATCATGTTCTTCTTAAATGCAGTTAAGTACTGTAAATTTTGTTGCATTTTTCAAAAAATATCGACCAGCAGTAAGTTACTGTAAAACCTACAGTGTAATTCAGTATTTTTCAGACTTGTTTCTTGCGTCCGCCCACAATTCGTCCAACCGAGCTTCATTTCACCTGGCCGACCCTGCTAAATCCATCCTACTGCATCGTGTGTTTTTGATAACAAGGTAAGAGTCACTTGTACCTTGATGTGTCATTTTCTGTTTGAATTACTTTATATATATATTTATAAAGTCCGAAATGACATAGCGTCACAGTCAGCATCACAGACACTATCGTTGACCACGCGCATGTACCGCCGCATGCTAGCTAGCTAAGTTTTCTTCTTTTTTGTCATAGTCATCATAAAAGATGATAACTTGCAACATATGTGCTACGACTTGCAGCAATGTATTTGCGTATGTTAGACACATGCGAAGTCATAGTTGTATGCCTAATGCATCGTTTAAGTGTGCTTTCCCTAAATGCACAAGAGTTTTTTCCAACTTCTTAGCCTTCAAAACTCACAGCCGTCGTCATAAATATGGCAAGAGTAGGACTGATATGTATAGCGCAGAAGGTTTACCTTGTAATATTGTCTCATGTAGCGCAAAGTGCGCTGATATACGGGCCTTTCTCCTGCATTTGAAAAGTCATATTACCGAAGGTAGGACAGTTACGTGCCCCTTCAGTCAATGTGAAAAAAGATTTACAGTTAAGTCTACTTTCACATCGCACGTGTCAAGGAAGCACTACGGCTATACTGAACAAAGTTTGACTTGATCAACAGCAAATCCAAGCAGCTCTTGTGTTATTAACACTGATGATGACTATTGTGATATGCAACTTGAGAATTCAGGATATTCCTGTTATGAAGACATGGAGGTCTACTTGCATTAAAAAAATGTTCATAGCACTGAAAAAAGGTTGAGAACCACTGCCTTAGGACAGTGGTTCTCAACCTTTTTTCAGTGATGTACCCCTGTGAACATTTTTTAAATTCAAGTACCCCCTAATCAGAGCAAAGCATTTTTGGTTGAAAAAAAGAGATAAAGAAGTAAAATACAGCACTATGTCATCAGTTTCTGATTTATTGAATTGTATAACAGTGCAAAATATTGCTCATTTGTTGTGGTCTTTCTTGAACTATTTGGAAAAAAAGATATAAAAATAACTAAAAACTTGTTGAAAAATAACCAAGTGATTCAATTATAAATAAAAAATTTTACACATAGAAGTAATCAACTTAAAGTGCCCTCTTTGGGGATTGCAATAGCGATCCATCTGGATTCATGAACTTCATTCTCAACATTTCTTCACAAAAAAAGAAATCTTTAACATCAATATTTATGGAACATGTCCACTACGCTTTAACCAAGCCTCCATTGTTTTCTACATGGATAGTTGATTGACAGTTGGTGCCGTGTGGCACCGCCAGGTAGGGTCAAACCATCATGGCATGGGGGAAACTCTGGCTTTATGGTAATGAATGGAATAGCCTACTTGATTAGTTGTTCAGTTTATGAACTTACATTCATATTTTGTCGAAGTATTATTCAATAAATATATTTATGAAGGATTTTTGAATTGTTGCTATTTTTAGAATATTTAAAAAAAATCTCACGTACCCCTTGGCATACCTTCAAGTACCCCCAGGAGTACGCGTACCCCCATTTGAGAACCACTGCCTTAGGAGACTAGATGTAAACAGAGTAAAGAGAGAGCGAGTGAGGTGGCCATTCCAAATACTTTTAAAATGCTACCCATATTGGATACTGTTTAGGAACATAAACTGCATTTCTTGACTGTACCAGTTGCTGGATGATCAGCATGGAAGGTGATGTCATCTGCAAAGGCGTCCAACCTAGCTTAATCTCAGGGCTTGCTGCCCTTCTTGCCACCTACTTTGTGTTCAACTTGGAATACCAAGAGGAAGGTCCTCGGACATTGGAATTTGTTCAAAGGTAAATCCTCTTGATACTGTTAAAATACTGTTAGGATATTTTATTTTATATTTCTCACCTCTGTTCAGGAATTTGACTTGTCATTTCCCCAATTTTGTGCCTTAAATCAATGACTCTTCTGTTCCTTTGTGGACCTTCTTATTAGGGACTGAAGCACCAGTTTGACTCTAGGATACAGAGAAGGTAGGTAATGTGCAGGTAAAGATATGTTGACTGCGTCAAAGAAGGAAGCACCTGTTTGACCCCAGGATGCAGAAAAAGTAGGTAATTTGCAGGTAAAGATATGTTGACTGGATGATGGCAGGAAGCACCAGCTTGACCCGAGAATGCAGAGCAAGTAGGTAATGTGCGGGTGAAGATATGTTGAATGGGTAAAGGCAGGAAGCACCAGTGTGACCCCACTATGCAGGGAAGGTAGGTAATGTGCGGGTGAAGGTATGTTGAATGGGTGAAAGAAGGAAGCGCAGGTGTGGTCGAGGCCATGCAGACAAGGTAGGTATGTGCAGGTGAAGATATGTTGTATGGTGAAAGAAAGAAGCACCAGTGTGACCCAAGGATGCAGGGAAGGTAGGTAATGTGCAGGTAAAGATATGTTGAATGGGTAAAGGCAAGAAGCACCAGTGTGACCCCAGGATGCAGAGAAGATAGGTAATGAGCAGGTAACGATATGTTAAATGGGTGAAAGCAGGAAACATCAGCGTAAATACACGGTCCCGTAGATGGAGAGAAAACATAAATAGAGAGAGGGATTGGGGAGGCTTTAGCATTGTCTTCCTCTCTGAATTTGTCTTAATGGGTTTTAGAGCATTCACTCATCTACAGCTGTGGTTATGGTATAGGCTCACATATATCCTAAAATTGATATTAATATTTGTGCAGTGCATATTCCTAAATAACAATGTGAGGGGGGTTCTGTATCGACTGCAAGTAATCTTCAATCACAACAGAATATCTATTATGCTTTCTCTCTTTTTTAGGCGATTCATTGGCGTTCACCCTGAGAGGGGAACAAAGGCTAGCCAGGGAAAGGTGGTGTCCAAGAAGACCGGGAAGCTGGTCCAGAAAAAGGCAGCAACTGTAAATCCTCACGTAGCCACCCTTATAAAACATCTCACAGACTTTGAGTGGGGCTTTATGTAGCCGACAACTAAACACTGGACTCGTGTTCAGTGTTTTGTCTCCAGTTAGAAATTAAGTGGACATGTTATAAATGTTAAAATGCTTTACTGAAAATAAGAATAATGCACTAAATGTACATTGAATGTATTTGATGCACTTTAAAATAATTGGTTAATAAAAACATAATCTTGCAAGGCCATTTCTCCAGTCATTTTTATGCCAGCAGATTGCAGGGGTTTTGATTTTGAAAAATTAAAAGTTCAACTCATTAACTTCTAGTGGCATTATACTGTAAAGCTCAGTCTATAGTGCTTACAATTATTTTACTGTAATTAACTGTTAATGGATATTACAGTAGATACACTAAAATAACAGTGTAATGCCGCTAAACAGATGACAGTATTATGCTGTGAAGCGTATATTTGATACAGCACAGTACTGTGATACTTTTTAGAGTAATAAACTGTAGTGATAAATCACAGTATGTGTGCTGTAGAAAAACAGTTTTATACTGGAACCATTAGCTGCCAGTAGGTTACTGTAATTAAACGGTGAAAATTCTTACAGTAAGGGAGAGACCCGCCACCCAGGGGAGAAAACTCATTTCGGCCGCTTGTACCCGTGATCTTGTCCTTCCGGTCATAACCCAAAGCTCATGACCATAGGTGAGGATGGGAAAGTAGATTGACCGGTAAATTGAGAGCTTTTCCTTCTGGCGCAGCTCCTTCTTACCACAACGAATCGATATAGCGTCCTCATTACTGAAGACGCCGCACCGATCAGCCTGTGCATCTCACGATCCACTCTTCCCTCACTCATGAACAAGACTCCAGGTACTTGAACTCATCCACTTGGGGAAAGATCTCCTGCCCAACCTCGAGATGGCACTCCACCCTTTCCCGGGCGAGAACCTTGGACTTGGAGGTGCTGATTCTCATCCCAGTCGCTTCACACTCGGCTGCGAACCAATCCAATGAGAGCTGAAGATCCTGGCCAGTTAAAGCCATAAGGACCACATCATCTGCAAAAAGGAGAGACCTAATCCTGCAGCCACCAAACCGGATCCCCTCAACGCCATGACTGCGCCTAGAAATTCTGTCCATAAAATGTATGAACACATTTGGTGACAAAGGGCAGCCAACACGAGGGTTGGACTCCGTTCCAACCCTCACTGGAAAGGGATCCGACTTACTGCTGGCAATGCGGACCAAGCTCTGACACTGATCATACAGGGAGCGACCCGCCACAATCAGACATGCCGATACCCCATACTCTCTGAGCACTCCCCACAGGACTTCCCGGGGTGGCCACGGTCGAATGTCTTCTCCAAGTCCACAAAGCACATGTAGACTGGTTGGACAAACTCCCATGCACACTGAAGGACCCTGCCGAGAGTATAGATCTGGTCTACCGTTCCACGACCAGGACGAAAACCACACTGTTCGTCCTGGATCCGAGGTTCCTCCTCTCCAGTACACATGAATAGACCTTACCGGGAAGGCTGAGGAGTGTCATCTACGATAGTTGGAACACACTCTCCGGTTCCCCTTCTTAAAGAGAGGAACCACCACCCCGGTCTGCCAATCCAGAGGTACCGCCCCTGATGTCCACGCGATGTTGCAGAGTCTTGTCAACTAAAACATCCCCACAGAATCCAGAGCCTTAAGGAGCTCATCCACCCCCGGGGCCTTGCCACCGAGGAGCTTTTTAACTACCTTGGCAACCTCAGCCCCAGAAATAGGAGAGCCCACCACAGATTCCCCAGGCACTGCTTGGCCTGTCGGTATGCCCGCTGCCTCTGGAGTCCCATGAGCCAAAAGGACCAGATAAGCTCTTTCTTCAGCTTGACGGCATCCCACCAGCGGGTTCTAGGATTACCGCCACGACAGGCACCAAACACCTTGCGGCCACAGCTCCAATCAGCTGGCTTGACAAGAGAGGCACGGAACATGATCCATTCAGACTCAATGTCCAGCACCTCCTTTGTGACATGTTCAAAGTTCCTCCGGAGGTAGAAAAAGAAACTCTCTCTGACAGGAGACTCTGCTAGGCATTCCCAAAAGACTCTCACAATGCGTTTGGGCCTGCCAGGTCTGTCCGGGATCCTACCCCACCATCGGAGCCAGCTCACCAGGTGGTGATCGGTAGAAAGCTCGCCCCTCTCTTCACCCGAGTGTCCAAAACATGAGGCCGCAAATCCCATGACACAACTACAAAGTCAATAATGGAACTGTGGCCGAGGGTGTCCTGGTGTCAAGTGCACATATGGACACCCTTATGTTTGAACATTGTGTTTGTTATGGACAATCCGTGACGAGCACAAAAGTCCAATAACAAAGCACCACTTGGGTTCAGATCCGGGTGGCCATTTTTCCCAATCACGACTCTCCAGGTTTCAGAGTCGTTGCCAACATGAGCGTTGAAGACCCCCAGCAGAACAAAGAAATCACCCGAGGGAGCACTCTCAAGGGAATCCAAAAAGAGTGGGTACTCTGAGCTGCTGTTTGGTGCGTAAACACCAACAACAGTCAGGACCCGTCACCCAACCCGAAAGCGGAGGGAAGCTACCATCTCGTCTTCTGGGTTAAGTCCAACGTGCAGGCTTTGAGCTGGGGGGCAACAAGAATTGCCAACCCAGCCTCTCATTACTTGCAACGCCAGAGTGGAAGAGAGTCCAACCCCTCTTGAGAGAACAGGTTCCAGAGCCCTTGCTGTGCGTCGAAGTGAGTCCAGCTTTATCTAGCCGGGAACTTCTCCACCTCGCGAGGTGACGTTCCACGTCCCAAGAGCGAGCTTATGTAGCCGATAATCGGACCGCCAAGTGCCCTGCCTTCGGCTTCCGCCCAGCTAACACTGCACCCGACCTCTATGACCCAGCCCATGAGTGGTGAGCCTATTGCAGGGGGGACCCACGTTGCCTCTTCGAGCTGGGCCCCATGGGCACCAGTCGCTCGCCATCGTGCCCCACCTCTGGGCCTGGCTCCACAGGGGAGCCACGGTGACCCGCGTCCGGGCGAGAAAATATCTAGGTCCTCGATTTGTACTTTTCATAAAGGTCTTTGAGCTGCTCTTTGTCTGATTCCTCACCTAGGACCTGTTTGTCTTGGGGGACCCTACCAGGGGGCATAGAAGCCCCCGGACAACATAGCTCCTAGGATCAGTGGGACACGCAAACCACAAAGGTGGCGGCTCAGAAAGCAGGTTATATAAACATAACTCCAAAACCAAACATGCAAGATGTCTAAACATGCCTGTAATATTGTATCAATGTGAGTTTTACTAGAATCGGTTGTTTTTTTAAGGCTTGCAAACACAAAAAATTTTTTTTACTCAATATGACAGTAAGTTCTTAAAATGCTGAGATAATGTGAAAAAAGCAATACAAATGTATTCCAACATGATTCCTAAACCAAACATGCAAAATGTCTAAAAATGCCTGTAATATTGAATCCATGTGAGTTTTACTAGAATCATTTGTTTTTGTAAGGTTTGCAAATACAAAAATTGAGTTTTATGACGGACACAAGTTAGTTTTTTTACTCATTATAACAGTATGGATGTCATACTATATATTAAAGTTATATAAACATAACTCCAAAACCAAACGTGCATTATGTCCAAAATTGCCTGTAATATTGTATAGATGTGAGTTTTACTAGAATCAGGTTTGCAAATACAAAAATTGGGTTTTATGACAGTATACTGTCACACTCAATATGACAGTATAACTGTCATACTAAATCCATCCATTTCCTTCCGCTTATCCGAGGTCGGGTTGCGGTGGCAGCAGCCTAAGCAGAGAGCCCAGACTTCCCTCTCCCCAGCCACTTCGTCCAGCTCTTCTCGGGGGATCCCCAGGCGTTCCCAGGCCATAGTCTTTCCAATGTATCCTAGGTCTTCCCCATGGCCTCCTGCCGTTCGGACCTAGGGAGGCGTTCGGGTGGCATCCTGAGCAGATGCCCGAACCACCTCATCTGGCTCCTCTCAATGTGGAGGAGCAGCGGCTTTACACTGAGTTCCTCCCAGATGACAGAGCTTCTTACCCTATCTCTAAGGGAGAGACCTACCACCCGGCGGAGGAAACTCATTCCGGCCGCTTGTACCCGTGACCTTGTCCTTTCGGTCATAACCCAAAGCTCATGACCATAGGTGAGGATGGGAACGTTGATCGACCGGTAAATTGAAAGCTTTTCCTTCTGGCTCAGCTCCTTCTTCACCACAACGGATCGATATAGCGTCCTCATTACTGAAGACGCAGCACCGATCCGCCTGTAGATCTCACAATCCACTCTATCCTCACTCGTGAATAAGACTCCTAGGTACTTGAACTCCTTCACTTGGGGCAAGATCTCTTTCCCAACCTCGAGATGGCACTCCACCCTTTCCCGGGCGAGAAACCATGGACTCGGACTTGGAGGTGCTGATTCTCATCCCAGTCGCTTCACTGCGAACCGATCCAATGAAAGCTGAAGATCTTGGCCAGTTGAAGCCATCAGGACCACATCATCTGCAAAAAGCAGAGACCTAATCCTGCAGCCACCAAACCAGGCGCAGTCATGGCGTTGAGGGGATCCTCAAAGCCATGACTGCGCCTAGATATTCTGTCCATTAAAGTTATGAACAGAATCGGTGACAAAGGGCAGCCTTGGCGGAGTCCAACCCTCACTGGAAAGGGGTCCGACATACTGCCGGCAATGCGGACCAAGCTCTGACACTGATCATACAGGGAGACACCCGCCACAATCAGACATGCCGATACTCCATACTCTCTGAGCACTCCCCACAGGATTTCCCGGGGGCCAAGGTCGAATGTCTTCTCCAAGTCCACAAAACTTATGTAGAGTGGTTGGGCAAACTCCCATGCACACTCAAGGACCCTGCCGAGAGTATAGAGCTGGTCTACCGTTCCACGACCAGGACGAAAACCACACTGTTCGTCCTGGATCCGAGGTTCCTCCTCTCCATTACACATGAATAGACCTTACCGGGAAGGCTGAGGAGTGTGATCTACGATAGTTGGAACACACCCTCCGGTTCCCCTTCTTAAAGAGAGGAACCACCACCCCGGTCTGCCAATCCAGAGGTACCGCCCCCGATGTAGACGCAATGTTGCAGAGTCTTGTCAACCAAGACTGCCCCACAGCATCCAGAGCCTTAAGGAACTCCGGACGGAGGAGCTTTTTTAACTACCTTGGCAACCTCAGCCCCAGAAATAGGAGAGCCCACCACAGACTTCCCAGGCACTGTTTCCTCATAGGAAGACGTGTTGGTGGGACTGAGGAGGTCTCGCTTGGCCTGTCGGTATGCCCACTGCCTCTGGAGTCCCATGAGCCAAAAGGACCCGGTGGCTCTTTCTTCAGCTTGACAGCATCCCTCACTGCTGGTGGATTACCGCCACGACAGGCACCAAACACCTTGCGGCCACAGCTTCAATCAGCTGGCTCAACAAGAGAGGAACGGAACATGGTCCACTCAGACTCAATGTCCAGCACCTCCCTCGTGACATGTTCAAAGTTCTTCCGGACATGTTCAAAGTTCTTCAGGAGACTCTGCTAGGTGTTCCCAGCAGACCCTTACAATGCGTTTGGGCCTGCCAGGTCTGACCGGCATCCTCCCCTACCATCGGAGCCAGCTCACCACCAGGTGGTGGTTGGTATAAAGCTCTGCCCCTCTCTTCACCGAGTGTCCAAAACATGAGGCCGCAAATCCCATGACACAACTACAAAGTCAATCATGCGGCCGAGGGTGTCCTTGTGCCAAGTGCACATATGGACACCCTTATGTTTGAACATTGTGTTTGTTATGGACAATCCGTGACAAGCACAAAAGTCCAATAACAAAGCACCACTTGGGTTCAGATCCGGGTGGCCATTTTTCCCAATCACGACTCTCCAGGTTTCACTGTCGTTGCCAACATAGCGTTGAAGTCCACCAGCAGAACAAGGGAATCACCCGAGGGAGCACTCTCCAGTACTCCCTCAAGGGAATCCAAAAATAGCTGGTACTCTGAGCTGCTGTTTGGTGTGTAAACACAAACAACAGTCAGGACCCGTCACCCAACCCGAAGGCTGAAGGAAGCTACCATCTCGTCTATTGGGTTTAAAGTCCAACGTGCAGGCTTTGAGCCAGGGGGCAACAAGAATTGCCACCCCAGCCTCTCATTAGTTGCAACGCCAGTGTGGAATCTCTTCCACTCTGGCGTTGCAACTAATGAAAGTTCAGCTCAGTCCAGCCCCTCTGAGAGAACAGGTTCCAGAGCCCTTGCTGTGAGTCCAACTATATCTAGCCGGGAACGTCTCCACCTCAAGCACCAGCTCAGGCTCCTTCCCTCCCAGCGAGGTGACGTTCCATGTCCCAAGAGCGAGCTTATGTAGCCGATAATCGGACCACCAAGTGCCCTGCCTTCGTCTGCCGCCCAGCTCACACTGCACCCTCTATGACCCAGCCCATGAGTGGTGAGCCCTGGAGGGGGGATCCATGTTGCCTCTTCGAGCTGAGCACGGCTGGGCCCCATGGGGACAGGCCCGTCAATCGCCATCGTGCCACACCTCTGGGCCTGGCTCCACAGGGGAGCCACGGTGACCTGCGTCCGGGCGAGAAAAAAATCTAGGTCCTCAATTGTACTTTTAATAAAGGTCTTTGAGCTGCTCTTTGTCTGATCCCTCACCTAGGACCTGTTTGTCTTGGGAGACCATAGAAGCCCCCGGACAACATAGTTCCTGGATCAGTGGGACACGCAAACCACAAAGGTGGCGGCTCAGAAAGCAGGTTATATAAATATAACTCCAAAACCAAACATGCAATATGTCTAAACATGCCTGTAATATTGTATCAATGTGAGTTTTCCTAGAATCGGTTGTTTTTGTAAGGTTTGCAAATACAAAAAATAGGTTTTACTCACAATGACAAAATCACACTCAATATGACAGTTATTTAAACATAACTCATAAACCACACAAAAAAATGGCTAATAATGCCTGAAATAATGAATCATTGGGAGTTTTACTGAGTTTTACATTTTGCAAACACAAAAAGTAGTTTTTTACTTGACTGTAATGTTCTTAGAACCCTGAGATAATGGGGAAAAAGCAATAAAAATGTATTTAAACCTAACTCCTAAACAACAAATGCAAAATGGCTAATAATGCATGTAACGTTGTTAGTTTAAAAAAATGATCTTTTGTAAAGATATCAAAGACACAAGCTAGTTTTTTTTATTCAATATGACAGTATAACAGTCATACTAAATATGAAAGTTATATAATCATAACTCCGAAACCAAACATGTGTCATGTCTAAAAATGCCTGTAATAATGTATTAATGTGAGTTTGTAAGGTTTGCAAAAACAAAAAGTAGTTTTTTCCTCAATATGAAAGTAAGGATTTTAGAATCCTGAGATAATGCGAAAAAAGCAATAAAAATGTATTTAAACATAATTCCTAAACAACCCATGCAAAATGGGTAATAATGCCTGGAGACATGTATCTTTGTTAGTTTTACTAGAAAAATGATCTTTTGTAAAGTTTGCAAAGACACAAGCTAGTTTTTTTTATTCAATATGACAGTATAACAGTCATACTAAATATAAAAGTTATATAAACATAACTCCAAAACCAAACATGTGTCATGTCTAAAAATGTCTGTAATAATGTATTTATGTGAGTTTGTAAGGTTTGCAAAAACAAAAAGTAGTTTTTTCCTCAATATGAAAGTAATGATCTTAGAATCCTGAGATAATGCGAAAAAAGCAATAAAAATGTATTTAAACATATTTCCTAAACACCCCATGCAAAATGGGTAATAATGCCTGGAGACATGTATCTTTGTTAGTTTTACTAGAAAAATGATCTTTTGTAAAGTTTGCAAAGACACAAGCTAGTTTTTTTTATTCAATATGACAGTATAACAGTCATACTAAATATAAAAGTTATATAAACATAACTCCAAAACCAAACATGTGTCATGTCTAAAAATGTCTGTAATAATGTATTTATGTGAGTTTGTAAGGTTTGCAAAAACAAAAAGTAGTTTTTTCCTCAATATGAAAGTAATGATCTTAGAATCCTGAGATAATGCGAAAAAAGCAATAAAAATGTATTTAAACATATTTCCTAAACACCCCATGCAAAATGGGTAATAATGCCTGGAGACATGTATCTTTGTTAGTTTTACTAGAAAAATGATCTTTTGTAAAGTTTGCAAAGACACAAGCTAGTTTTTTTTATTCAATATGACAGTATAACAGTCATACTAAATAAAAAAGTTATATAAACATAACTCCAAAACCAAACATGTGTCGTGTCTAAAAATGTTTGTAATAATGTATTTATGTGAGTTTGTAAGGTTTGCAAAAACAAAAAGTAGTTTTTTCCTCAATATGAAAGTAATGATCTTAGAATCCTGAGATAATGCGAAAAAAGCAATAGAAATGTATTTAAACATATTTCCTAAACACCCCATGCAAAATGGGTAATAATGCCTGGAGACATGTATCTTTGTTAGTTTTACTAGGAAATGTATATTTTGTAAAGTTTGCAAAGACACAAGGTAGTTGTTTTTATTCAATAAGACAGTATAACAGTCATATTAAATATAAAAGTTATATAAACATAACTCCAAAACCAAACATGTGTCATGTCTAAAAATGCCTGTAATAATGTATTTATGTGAGTTTGTAAGGTTTGCAAAAACAAAAAGTAGTTTTTTACTCAATATGAAAGTAAAGTTCTTAAAACCTGAGATAATGCGAAAAAAGCAATAAAAATGTATTTAAACATAATTCCTAAACAACCCATGCAAAATGGGTAATAATGCCTGGAGACATGTATCTTTGTTAGTTTTACTAGAAAAATGATATTTTGTAAAGTTTGCAAAGACACAAGCTAGTTTTTTTTTATTCAATATGACAGTATAACAGTCATACTAAATATAAAAGTTATATAAACATAACTCCAAAACCAAACATGTGTCATGTCTAAAAATGTCTGTAATAATGTATTTATGTGAGTTTGTAAGGTTTGCAAAAACAAAAAGTAGTTTTTTACTCAATATGAAAGTAATGATCTTAGAATCCTGAAATAATGCTAAAAAAGCAATAAAAATGTATTTAAACATATTTCCTAAACAACCCTTGCAAAATGGGTAATAATGCCTGGAGACATGTATCTTTGTTAGTTTTACTAGAAAAATGATCTTTTGTAAAGTTTGCAAAGACACAAGCTAGTTTTTTTTATTCAATATGACAGTATAACAGTCATACTAAATATAATAGTTATATAAACATAACTCCAAAACCAAACATGTGTCATGTCTAAAAAATGTCTGTAATAATGTATTTATGTGAGTTTGTAAGGTTTGCAAAAACAAAAAGTAGTTTTTTACTCAATATGAAAGTAATGATCTTAGAATCCTGAGATAATGCTAAAAAAGCAATAAAAATGTATTTAAACATATTTCCTAAACAACCCTTGCAAAATGGGTAATATTGCCTGGAGACATGTATCTTTGTTAGTTTTACTAGAAAAATGATCTTTTGTAAAGTTTGCAAAGACACAAGCTAGTTTTTTTTATTCAATATGACAGTATAACAGTCATACTAAATATAAAAGTTATATAAACATAACTCCAAAACCAAACATGTGTCATGTCTAAAAATGTCTGTAATAATGTATTTATGTGAGTTTGTAAGGTTTGCAAAAACAAAAAGTAGTTTTTTCCTCAATATGAAAGTAATGATCTTAGAATCCTGAGATAATGCGAAAAAAGCAATACAAATGTATTCAAACACAACTTTTAAACCAAACATGTAAATTGTCTAAAAATGCCTGTAATATTGAATCTATGTACGTTTTACTAGAATCAATTGTTTTTGTAAGGTTTGCAAATACAAAAATTAGGTTTTACACATAATGACATTATAACTTTAACACTCAATATGAAAGTTATTTAATTATAACTCCTAAATACACATGAAACATGTCT
The DNA here is from genome assembly GCF_033978785.1 of Entelurus aequoreus. Taxonomy (NCBI): domain Eukaryota; kingdom Metazoa; phylum Chordata; class Actinopteri; order Syngnathiformes; family Syngnathidae; genus Entelurus; species Entelurus aequoreus. Next base: position 52,596,131 of record NC_084731.1, read on the forward strand.
AATAGCGTGAAAAAAAGTATCTTTGTGAGTGTTGCTAGAAACATTTTCTTTTGTAAGGTTTGCAAAGACACAAGTTAGTTTTTTTAACTCACTATGACAGTATAACGCCACACTCAATATGACAGTTACATAACTCCTAAACTACACCTGAAAAATGGCTAATAATGCCTGAAATAATGCATCTTTGGGAGTTTTACTGGAAACATATGCTTTTTTTAAGGCTTGCAAACACAAAAATTATTTTTTTACTCAATATGACAGTAATGTTCTAAAAATCCTGAGATAATGTGAAAAAAGCAATACAAATGTATTACAACATAATTCCTAAACCAAACATGCAAAATGTCTGAAAATGCCTGTAATATTGAATCCATGTGAGTTTTATTTGAATCAGTTGTATGGTTTGCTAATACAAAAATTGGGTTTTATGACAAACACAAGTTAGTTTTTTTACTCAATATAACAGTTTAGCTGTCATACTATATATGAAAGTTATATAAACATAACTCCAAAACCAAAACCAAACATGCATTATGTCCAAAACTGCCTGTAATATTGTATATATGTGAGTTTTACCAGAATCAGGGTTGCAAATACAAAAATTGGGTTTTATGACAGTATACTGTCACACTCAATATGACAGTTATTTAAACATAACTCAAACAACACATGCAAAATAGCTAATAATGCCTGGAGCATGTATCTTAGTTAGTTTTACTAGAAAAATGGTATTTTGTAAGGTTTGCAAAGACACAAGTTAGTTGTTTTTTTTATTCAATATGACGGTATAACTGTCTTACTAAATATGAAAGTTAGATAAACATTACTCTAAAACCAAACATGCATTGTGTCTAAAAATGCCTGTAATATTGTATCTGTGTGAGTTTAACTAGATTTAGTTGTTTTTGTAAGGTTTGCAAATACAAAATAAGGGTTTTACTCACTATGACAGTTTACTGTCACACTCAATCTGACAGTTATTTATTTAAACATAACTCCTAAACCACACATGCAAAATGGCTAATAATGCCTGGAGATATGTATCTTTGTGAGTTTTACTAGAAACATTATATTGTGTAAGGTTTAGTTAGTTTTTGTACTCAATCTGACAGTATAACTGTCATTCTAAATCCATCCATTTTCTTCCGGGGGCAGCAGCCTGAGCAGAAAATCCCAGACTTCCCTCTCCCCAGCCACTTCGTCCAGCTCTTCTCGGGGTATTCCGAGGCGTTCCCAGGCCAGCCGGGGACATAGTCTTTCCAATGTGTCCTAGGTCTTCCCCGTGGCCTCCTGCCACACCTCCCTAGAGGCGTTCGGGTGGCATCCTGAGCAGATGCCCGAACCACCTCATGCCTCCTCTCAATGTGGAGGAGCAGCGGCTTTACTTTGAGTTCCTCCCGGATGACAGAGCTTCTCACCCTGTCTCTAAGGGAGAGACCCACCAGCCGGCAGAGGAAACGCATTTCGGCCGCTTGTCCTTTCGGTCATAACCCAAAGCTGGGAACGTAGATCGACGGTAAATTGAGAGCTTTTCCTTCTGGCTCAGCTCCTTCTTCACCACAACGGATCGATATAGCGTCCTCAATACTGCAGACGCCGCACCAATCCGCCTGTGGATCTCTCGATCCACTCTATCCTCACTCGTGAACAAGACTCCTAGGTACTTGAACTCCTCCACTTGGGGCAAGATCTCCTCCCCAACCTGGAGATGGCACTCGACCCTTTCCTGCGCGAGAACCATGGACTTGGACTTGGAGGTGCTGATTCTCATCCCAGTCGCTTCACACTCAAGGACCCTGCCGAGAGTATAGACCTGGTCTACCGTTCCACGACCAGGACGAAAACCACACTGTTCGTCCTGGATCCGAGTTTCCTCCTCTCCAGTACACATGAATAGACCTTACCGGGAAGGCTGAGGAGTGTGTTTCACGATAGTTGGAACACACCCTCCGGTTCCCCTTCTTAAAGAGAGGAACCACCACCCCGGTCTGCCAATCCAGAGGTACCGCCCCCAATGTTCACGCGATGTTGCAGAGTCTTGTCAACCAAGACAGCCCCACAGTATCCAGAGCCTTAAGGAACTCATCCACCACCGGGGCCTTGCCACAGAGGAGCTTTTTAACTACCTAGGCAACATAAGCCCCAGAAATAGGAGAGTCCACCACAGATTCCCCAGGCACTGCTTGGCCTGTCGCTATGCCCGCTGCCTCTGGAGTCCCATGAGCCAAAAAGACCCGATAGGCTCTTTCTTCAGCTTGACGGCATCCCTCACTGCTGGTGGCCACCAGCGAGTTCTAGGATTACCGCCACGACAGGCACCAAACACCTTGCGGCCACAGCTCCAATCAGCAGCCTCGACAAGAGAGGCACGGAACATGGTCCACTCAGACTCAATGTCCAGCACCTCCCTCGTGACATGTTCAAAGTTCTTCCTTATGTTTGAACATTGTGTTTGTTATGGACAATCCGTGACGAGCACAAAAGTCCAATAACAAAGCACCACTTGGGTTCAGATCCGGGTGGCCATTTTTCCCAATCACGACTCTCCAGGTTTCACTGTCCTTGCCAACATGAGCATTGAAGTCCCCCAACAGAACAAGGGAATCACCCGAGGGAGCACTCTCCAGTACTCCCTCAAGGGAATCCAAAAAGAGTGGGTACTCTGAGCTGCTGTTTGGTGCGTAAACACAAACAACAGTCAGGACCCGTCACCCAACCCGAAGGCGGAGGGAAGCTACCATCTCGTCTACTGGGTTAAAGTCCAACGTGCAGGCTTTGAGCAACAACAATTGCCACCCCAGCCTCTCATTGCTTGCAACGCCAGAGTGGAAGAGAGTCCAGCCCCTCTTGAGAGAACAGGTTCCAGAGCCCTTGCTGTGCGTCGAAGTGAGTCCAACTATATCTAGCCGGAACTTCTTCACCTGGCGCACCAGCTCAGGCTCTTTACCTCCCAGCGAGGTGACGTTCCACGTCCCAAGAGCGAGCTTATGTAGCCGATAATCGGACCGCCAAGTGCCCTGCCTTCGGCTGCCGCCCAGTTCACACTGCATCCGACCTCTATGACCTCAATGGGCCCATGAGTGGTGAGCCCATTGGAGGGTTGACCCACGTTGCCTCTTCGAGCTGAGCCCGGCAGGGCCCCATGGAGACAGGCCCGGCCACCAGTCGCTCGCCATCGTGCCCCACCTCTGCGCCTGGCTCCACAGGGGAGCCACGGTGACCTGCGCCTGGGCGAGAAAAAATCTAGGTCCTCGATTTGTACTTTTCATAAAGGTCTTTGAGCTGCTCTTTGTCTGATCCCTCACCTAGGACCTTTTCTCAGGGGATCCCGAGGCGTTCCCAGGCCAGCCGGGAGACATAGTGTTCCCAATGTGTCCTGGGTCTTCCCGTGGCCTCCAGGATGACAGAGCTTCACCTTCACCAGGGGTGTCAAACTCAAACACAGAGTGGGCCAAAGTTTAAAACTGAACAAAGCCGCGGGCCAAGGTTGAACAAATTAACCTTTTAATAGGGACCCAAACAAGTTTTGCATTGAATATTGAACAAGCAAGGCTTATATAACTTTATAGTGACATGCAAAATGGAGTTTCAAATAATAATAATAATAATTAAAAAATATCAATTGCATATCAAATATAATTTAATTAAAAATTGAATGCCTCTTTTCTATTTGCAGCCTTCTGAGGTAAATATCAACATTAACTTTTTCCACAGGCTAATAAATTTGAAAATAAAATAACAATGAATAAAACAACCATTCAGGACTTTAAACTGCTCAGTTTGCAACACACTGATCTAATTTGATGTGCCCAAGCCAGATACCTGGCATCTTTTTTTCGATGCTAGTTATTTAATGTCGGGGCTCAGGCTTTGAGCTGAGGCAACTTTCATTATCGGACAAGGTGTTCAACAGTCATATCTCGTACACCCGATTCTAACATCTTTCAGACCCAGTCACAAGATATGTGCAGCTTCAGCACGCATACACAAATGAATGCAGCGCATACTTCATCAACAGCGATACAGGTTACACTGAGGGTGCCAGTATAAAAAACTTTAACACTGTTAGAAATATACGCCACACTGTGAACCCACACCAAACAAAAATAAAAACGAAGCCCCCGGACAACATAGTTCCTGGATCAGTGGGACACGCAAACCACAAAGGTGGCGGCTCAGAAAGCAGGTTATATAAATATAACTCCAAAACCAAACATGCAATATGTCTAAACATGCCTGTAATATTGTATCAATGTGAATTTTCCTAGAATCGGTTGTTTTTGTAAGGTTTGCAAATACAAAAATTAGGTTTTACTCTCAATGACAAAATCACACTCAATATGACAGTTATTTAAACATAACTCATAAACCACACAAAAAAATGGCTAATAATGCCTGAAATAATGAATCATTGGGAGTTTTACTGAGTTTTACATTTTGCAAACACAAAAAGTAGTTTTTTACTTGACTGTAATGTTCTTAAAAACCTGAGATAATGGGAAAAAAGAGAGTCCTCTTAGAATCCTGAGATAATGCGAAAAAAGCAATAAAAATGTATTTAAACATAATTCCTAAACAACCCATGCAAAATGGGTAATAATGCCTGGAGACATGTATCTTTGTTAGTTTTACTAGAAAAATGATATTTTGTAAAGTTTGCAAAGACATAAGCTAGTTTTTTTTATTCAATATGACAGTATAACAGTCATACTAAATATAAAAGTTATATAAACATAACTCCAAAACCAAACATGTGTCATGTCTAAAAATGTCTGTAATAATGTATTTATGTGAGTTTGTAAGGTTTGCAAAAACAAAAAGTAGTTTTTTCCTCAATATGAAAGTAATGATCTTAGAATCCTGAGATAATGCGAAAAAAGCAATAAAAATGTATTTAAACATATTTCCTAAACACCCCATGCAAAATGGGTAATAATGCCTGGAGACATGTATCTTTGTTAGTTTTACTAGAAAAATGATCTTTTGTAAAGTTTGCAAAGACACAAGCCAGTTGTTTTATTCAATATGACAGTATAACAGTTATGGACAATCCGTGACGAGCACAAAAGTCCAATAACAAAGCACCGCTTGGGTTCAGATCCGGCTGGCCATTTTTCCCAATCACGACTCTCCAGGTTTCAAAGTCGTTGCCAACATGAGCGTTGAAGACCCCCAGCAGAACAAGGGAATCACCCGAGGGAGCACTCTCAAGGGAATCCAAAAAGAGTGGGTACTCTGAGCTGCTGTTTGGTGCGTAAACACCAACAACAGTCAGGACCCGTTACCCAACCCGAAAGCGGAGGGAAGCTACCATCTCGTCTTCTGGGTTAAGTCCAACGTGCAGGCTTTGAGCCGGGGGGCAAGAAGAATTGCCAACCCAGCCTCTCATTACTTGCAACGCCAGAGTGGAAGAGAGTCCAACCCCTCTTGAGAGAACAGGTTCCAGAGCCCTTGCTGTGCGTCGAAGTGAGTCCAGCTTTATCTAGCCGGGAACTTCTCCACCTCGCGAGGTGACGTTCCACGTCCCAAGAGCGAGCTTATGTAGCCGATAATCGGACCGCCAAGTGCCTTGCCTTCGGCCTCCGCCCAGCTAACACTGCACCCGACCTCTATGACCCAGCCCATGAGTGGTGAGCCTATTGCAGGGGGGACCCACGTTGCCTCTTCGAGCTGGGCCCCATGGGCACCAGTCGCTCGCCATCGTGCCCCACCTCTGGGCCTGGCTCCACAGGGGAGCCACGGTGACCCGCGTCCGGGCGAGAAAATATCTAGGTCCTCGATTTGTACTTTTCATAAAGGTCTTTGAGCTGCTCTTTGTCTGATTCCTCACCTAGGACCTGTTTGTCTTGGGGGACCCTACCAGGGGGCATAGAAGCCCCCGGACAACATAGCTCCTAGGATCAGTGGGACACGCAAACCACAAAGGTGGCGGCTCAGAAAGCAGGTTATATAAACATAACTCCAAAACCAAACATGCCTGTAATATTGTATCAATGTGAGTTTTACTAGAATCGGTTGTTTTTTTAAGGCTTGCAAACACAAAAAGTTTTTTTTACTCAATATGACAGTAAGTTCTTAAAATGCTGAGATAATGTGAAAAAAACAATACAAATGTATTCCAACATGATTCCTAAACCAAACATGCAAAATGTCTAAAAATGCCTGTAATATTGAATCCATGTGAGTTTTACTAGAATCATTTGTTTTTGTAAGGTTTGCAAATACAAAAATTGAGTTTTATGACGGACACAAGTTAGTTTTTTTTACTCATTATAACAGTATAGATGTCATACTATATATTAAAGTTATATGAACATAACTCCAAAACCAAACGTGAATTATGTCCAAAATTGCCTGTAATATTGTATAGATGTGAGTTTTACTAGAATCAGGTTTGCAAATACAAAAATTGGGTTTTATGACAGTATACTGTCACACTCAATATGACAGTATAACTGTCATACTAAATCCATCCATTTTCTTCCGCTTATCCGAGGTCGGGTTGCGGGGGCAGCAGCCTAAGCAGAGAGCCCAGACTTCCCTCTCCCCAGCCACTTCGTCCAGCTCTTCTCGGGGGATCCCGAGGCGTTCCCAGGCCATAGTCTTTCCAATGTATCCTAGGTCTTCCCCATGGCCTCCTGCCGTTCGGACCTAGGGAGGCGTTCGGGTGGCATCCTGAGCAGATGCCCGAACCACCTCATCTGGCTCCTCTCAATGTGGAGGAGCAGCGGCTTTACACTGAGGTCCTCCCAGATGACAGAGCTTCTCACCCTATCTCTAAGGGAGAGACCCACCACCCGGCGGAGGAAACTCATTTCGGCCGCTTGTACCCGTGACCTTGTCCTTTCGGTCATAACCCAAAGCTCATGACCATAGGTGAGGATGGGAACGTTGATCGACCGGTAAATTGAAAGCTTTTCCTTCTGGCTCAGCTCCTTCTTCACCACAACGGATCGATATAGCGTCCTCATTACTGAAGACGCCGCACCGATCCGCCTGTAGATCTCACAATCCACTCTATCCTCACTCGTGAACAAGACTCCTAGGTACTTGAACTCCTTCACTTGGGGCAAGATCTCTTTCCCAACCTCGAGATGGCACTCCACCCTTTCCCGGGCGAGAACCATGGACTCGGACTTGGAGGTGCTGATTCTCATCCCAGTCGCTTCACTGCGAACCGATCCAATGAAAGCTGAAGATCTTGGCCAGTTGAAGCCATCAGGACCACATCATCTGCAAAAAGCAGAGACCTAATCCTGCAGCCACCAAACCAGGCGCAGTCATGGCGTTGAGGGGATCCTCAAAGCCATGACTGTGCCTAGATATTCTGTCCATTAAAGTTATGAACAGAATCGGTGACAAA